>NW_017176762.1:369636-375999 GCF_001652005.2 Ceratina calcarata | reverse complement strand
TTTTATTTAAATAAACTTTCATACGAGCGTATTTCATAAGCGTCTATAATACGTTAAAAAAATTAACATACCAAAATAATTTATCGAACATATGCATATGGAGTTTTTAAAAGAGCGGTCTGCTAATTGGCCTACTGTATGATCTAGTTGTCAACAATTTTCCCTCAATTATGTTTGGAATTTTGATGTACAATAATAACTTTACATACTATTCTATTTAAAATAAATTGTTAATGAAACTTAAATTTAGAAAGATTCTGTTTAAATAATATTGGACCAGAACAAGACGTGTATTGTACAGTGTTTGCAGTGTACAGGTTTTGTCCACTCGTTGTGTATAACCGAGTTCTATTCCACTGCACGATGTGTATTAGTGGTTCAACAATTTCATATATACAGATCTTATATTGAACTTGATAATGTACATCAAATAAAGCATAGAAGAACAGAGTAAGAATAATAATAGATCCTCCGGATCGTACTCTGTAATTAAATATGTATAAACACCCTGAATCTGAAAACACCACTTTTTTTTAAATGCAATTGGAAAATTTTGATTCTCAGGGTCCATAATGTATTATGCACGTATTGAAGATCAAATAATAAAGAGTATATTTAAAACAACAAAATTATACTAATGAAAAGCCTTGTGTCTGTTGAATAGCCTGTAGTAACTTGTACCGCAATCGTTCTTGGGTTTGATATTTGGGGAGATCAAGCAAATTAAAGCACGTATGAGCGACGGGCAACATGCGTTCATCATTCACCGGCTGTATCGTAATCTGAAAGCAAGCAGTATTAAATGTTACATGAAAGGCCTTAATGGGCTACCGTATAGTTTTAACTTCCTCACCTTAATCGCTTTCATGCCTTTTATAGGTATTCTATCGCTTCCTGTCAAAAATAGCAGAAACTTTTTCTTTTCTTCTAATGTCAGTTCACGAAAGACTTGCCAAAATAGAACTATGGTCGGATCGTTTTTCGTGTATCCTTCTTTGTACGCTGTATTTTTTTCTAACTCCTCCCAATCGTAGTCTTCATTTCCCACAATTACGGCCATAAGTTCACAACTGTGGAATAATTCTAACACGCGGCCACCGCAAACTTTATGAAAGCCTTTATAAAATTCTTGAAAGTGAGGCTCTACAGATTTATTTAATATGTAATCTACATATAAATCAACGAACTGCTTTCTATGAACAAATATAATTTCGATTAAATTCGAGATGTAAAAGTTACATGAAAGAAACACCGTAGACAATGTGTACGCACTTGTTTTTCAAAGTAACAGGAACTTTACTACCACCTGGTATAAGTTCATATATTCTTTTTTCACCGAATACGTCTCTGACCACCTCGAAATTTAAACCAAAAACTTCTTCGAAATCTGAATCCTCATAGTCAAGTACATTTTGTATACTCCTAAAACAAGATTAATTATAAAACATTGTATGCTATTAGAAAGAATCACAAAAATATATGAGGTACTACTGGATCTGTGACATACTTCGCAAGTACTGGTGACAAGTCCTTGATATCAGTTAATGCAACTCGTTCATGTAATAATTTCTTATATAGGGCTAATGGGAATGGTAAGTCAATAATAATAAAATTATAAATCACAAGTCCACAAAGTATTCCAATCAGAAAATACATGTTTTTATCCTCAAGTGAATCTTCGCTAAACCAAATAACTCTAGTTTCATCGTATTGTTTGAACATGCCATACTTCGGATCAAGAATTTCTCTTAATAGAAGCATAAAAAATTCTTTTTTAACTCCACCCACGTCTTCCGCTTCTTCGCCATAAAATTTCACCTTTTTGGAAACAGTCACATTAGATACATCATATAATATAACTGGCTTGGGACGACCTAATACTTACTCGAAGAGGCTTTTTCAAGTCGCTAGAATTATATTGTGATAATTCCCGCAACGTATCTGCAACTATGTTTTCTCGTGAAACAACTAACATCACAAATTCTTGCGAAATGAATCCTGGGAACGGATCAAAGAACATTGTTGCTTGATTTACCGCCTGGTCTACTGCTAACTGCATCTATAATAATAAATTAATTTAATATAAAAACGCATTTTATACCAAATTCTATTTTACCTGCATCGCTTGGTCGATTTCAAGCAATATAATTTTAGCCTGAGCATCAAAGAGGAAAGGATACTTACAGAATACCTTCTGAAAAATAATTTATTATATAACAGAAGCGTTAACGTATAATGTGTAGTCTCATTTTTAAAAACTTTGTATACGTACTGAGGATTCTCCTGTTGTAATCCATATCATGTAATCAACTCTTATGTCTGTTAGTTCCACTAGTTCTGGCAAATTAAACGTGGAATAAGGCACTTTATTGCCTTCATCAGCTTCATTATTCAATTTATTAAGTAAATGTAAGAAATCTAAAACAAGTTCCAACGTCACATCCCACGGTATATCCTAAAAAGACACTCGGAGTATACAGTATTACGTATGTATTTTCATTATTATTTTCTATTAATTAAGTAAACAATTTGAAAATCTTACCTTCTTAGTTTTTACGTAATGTAGAACAACTGATTTATGAATTCTAACTAATCTTTCGAAGTAATGGGCCGGTGCTATAAGCCACCAGCTTTTCAGAACTTCGAAAACCTCTGATTTTAATTGTAAAACAGCTTTGCAGAATGGTTTATGCAATACATGGCAATTAAGAGGATTTGCAAACCCATGATACAATGGTAATATTATATAGAGTCTTAAAGGTTCCGCACAAATCGTAGATGGTAAATATGAAAAAGAAGGAATCAGATAGTCTGATATGCCAGTAAATATCTGAAAAAGTAATAAATACATTGTGATTTTGTAATTCACTGTAAAAACTTGATAAAATTCATCTTTCTCATATACCAGTTCTTGAATTGTAATGTTATCCATTTCTCTAATAATTCCGAACAATCTACTCGCTTGATCAAGATCTATTCCATGATGCTTATTTGTACACCTGTAGCGACCATCATTGTTAAGTAAAAATGATCCAGTCATACAAGCCGCACTTCTAAATACTGTCTCCAAATATCTATAAGAACATGAATTTTTGTTATCCATAAGCGACGGAAGCAGGATATAAATTTTTGTTACCCATAAGCATTTCGCAAACGAAATATCTACTGTATGACATGTAATTGTATAAATATTAGAGACAGCCTTATCTACTAACTTTTCTACTCACGTCATAAGTTCATGATCGACGGGAGAATTTGGTGGAATTTCTTGGCAAGCCATTAATTTTTCTTCAGTTACCGTACATATTTCGGAAGAACTTTCTAATATTCTACAGTCGTCTGGCCGTATATTATCCTAAAAACGTCCATAATGTCACTTTAAGGTGTCTATTTGGGATTGTTACCCATTGGATTATTATTATGCTTACACTTTGTTTGACAACTGTGGCAAAACAGTGATTTCCACCAGAAAAAATATGTTTAACAACGTAGGAGACTGTAGACGAATCATTATCCTTATCAAGATCCATCATTGAAGCACTGTTAGGCGCAACCCATGGCCCAAGTACAACTTGTGGAGTGGCTATGCTCCTAGTGGAATGATTACCTAATTGTCCAGCACCACCCAAACCCCATGCATAAACTTTACCTCCTGAGGGAACTAGTGCCAAGGTATGCTTTCTACCACACGAAATCTTAAAATAAAACATTCGCATGTTTTTATTATAAACATTACCCATCAAATCTTTTATACGACTTACCTGCGTAACTGTACTACCCATAAGTTCCATTACTTGCCGGGGCAAAATTTCGTTTGTATTACTACCATGTCCTAATTGGCCATACATTCCTCCACCACAAGTGAATACTCCACCATCCTTCACACAAATTTTATATGATTTACTAATAGAGTCACTAACTTAATGATTAAACAGTACTCACTAATGTTAAGAACACAGAAAACTCTTCACCACATGCTGCATAACACACTTTTGCATTTTGTAGAGTTTGTAACTGACATGGTAAGTTTCTATCTTGAGTGTCATTTAAGCCTAATTGACCAAATGCATTTTTTCCCCACCCAAACACGGCTCCTATACAAGAATATATTTACTCATTTAATTATTCACTTTCTCAAAAAAAAAAAATTTTGCTACTAACGAATTTACCTGATTTTGATATTGCTATGCTATGGTATCCTCCACAGGCAATAAAGGCAATAGGAATACCAGCTAAAGCCTTAATAAATGTAGGCTTTCTTTCATATTGATGGCTTTCATCACCTAAACCAAGCTGCCCTTCACTATTACAGCCCCAGCTAAATAATTCTCCATTATTTGTCAAAGCAAGTGCATGTTTCATACCACAGGCTATTTGAATTACTACATTTGTACCTAATGTTTTTACCATATGTGGTGAACATTCCATAAAACTTGTAGAATTTAGACCTGCAATGCATACACGTGAATAATAAGGAGAACTTTGATATTGTACGAATAAAAACAATGACTCTTACCTAGTTGACCCTCTGCATTAAATCCCCAACTGAACAACTGACCCCATTCATTTATTGCTAAAGTGTGATAAGCTCCACATGCTGCTTTTTTAAATACAAACGCATCTAATCCAGGTATCAACTCTAGACATAAAATTTAATTGCTTATGCGAAAGTACAAGACTAACTTAAGGTTGAATTTTAACATACTAACCCAATTTTTTTCTTCCTTCTTTATGGCCAAGTTGCCCATAGTCATTGTTTCCACACGAATATACTTTACCATCTTGTGTAATAATTACTGTATAATTATCACCACATGCAACTGTAGAGAACTCATTTCTTATTATAAATAGCTAAGTAAAAAATAATATAAAGTTCAGATTTTGTGGACTTACTGTGCTGAATTTCTGAAGCGTTTTTAAAATCAAGCTCACGTGGAATTAAAATTTTGTCATCTTCTATGCCACCCAAACCTAGTTCCCCATGTATAGTGCAACCCCAACCGAACATATCTCTTTTTTTATGCGAACAATATTTCAGTAATTTAACAGACTCACAGCCCAGACGGCGTTTCTTATTATGGTTTGCCTGTGAACATGATAAGAAATAACAATATTCTCTTTATTTAATACGAACACATACGAATTGTACATACGAACAGTAAATTCATTTCATTAAATGCTAATCTTAAAGCCAAACTGTTAAAAATTATAATAAAATATAGTAGAAAATATAAATAAGAGATAGCTTAAGTAAAGTTTTATACCTGATATTAAAAACGAATCATATTATAAAATATGAGAATAAAATGTTTAAAGAAAGGAATGACCAACCTGGATTTTAAATATATATACTTTGTACTGTTATACATATGTGATACATGTATTTATGATAAAATTTTGAATGAAAATAGGTTAGCAACTAACCATTTTTTCTGTTTCTCTTAAACTGAAAGCATCAAAGAAAGATGGGGCTTGATATTTATGAGAAACATGTGGTATGTCCTAAAAATAACATTCTTTGTAATTCCCATATATTTAAAGTTTTTAAATACAATACATCAATAGAAATAAAAAAACATCAGTGTTCATGTGCCTGTTTTAAAAAGTTATTTGGATCTGATTTAATTTAGAACAGAGGGAAATATAATAAAGTATCTAAAATATTTCAATCTCTTTGTGCTTCAGAAACTGATTCAAGTTAAAAATGACTCAGCAGATATTATTATGTCAAATGCAATACTGTTGAATAAACCTCTTTTTGTTATACCTGTTTGTCCTGTCATAAGCAGAATTTAATCAAGTTAGGTTAAGAGAAACGGAAGAAATTTATGTAGCTTTGATTATAATAGCATTTAATGAATCAGAAAATGTGTATAACGAAGTAACAATGAAGAAATAAAGAAAGTGAAACGCAGCAAATTTCACTTGTAGACTGATAAAAATTTATTTTCCTAGCATAAAATACACACATAACTTTTGCAGTTTCATCTCTTACTTACATTTCTTATGATGAATACACGATACACGTTCAATGCAAGGGATGCAAGGTGCTCCGTGTGCTCGTAATTTTTCACAGGCGGCTCGCTTCCCCTCTTTTTCGCCCGTATTTCGAGCCCCACTACTATTCCCCTCATGCGCCTTGGCTGACCATGCCTAGCATACCCCCATCAAGTACCAGACCCCACCATGGCGACCATGGTCGCGTCGTCCCCACTTTCGGCCCTGTGAAAAATTACGAGCACCCTGGTTCAATGTTGAATGTTGAATAGTTCGCAATAGTTGAATAATCGCAATACAATGCAGAAAGTGGGAACAACTGTATAGGAGAGCATCAGAAGCGTTTTAATGTGTTCATATTATGAC
>NW_017176762.1:303229-369378 GCF_001652005.2 Ceratina calcarata | reverse complement strand
AAATAAACATTATTTCTCTAAAAGTAGGAGATTACTTTCAGTCTGTCCTTCAGATATGTAAAAAAATCTGAAGGTAAGCATTTTAGAATGTTTTAGTCATGTTAATTACTAACATTAAGTACATCCACAGCTCATGTAATTATTACTGCATAGGTATCAAAGTTGTTCAACGGCACATTTTAACTGTTTGTAAGTGTTCACGACCAACTAAAAAAAGAACAAAAAAAACTCATTATTCAACAGTAACTTATACAAATACATTTTTAATTCAACAATAATATGTACCCATATTTCATATGCAACCGAGTTGCTCAGAAATCTTTCATACATAAATATGGCATTGACATCGTCATACGAAATGATTCTCAGCGTATGTAGTGATTGTATAACAGATTCCAGTGACATTAAATATAATTTAGTTACGCCATTTAATATATCTCGCGTTGGTTTCAATATCGTACTGTAAAAGGTAAATTGTTATGTTGATTATTGAGTAAATGAACATATTATTTCCTGAGTAAAAAATACATAATGATTACTTGTTAGTTGTCAAAAGTTCTATTGAATTCTTAGTTCGGTCAATTTCCTCAAATTTGATAGACATATTATATCCTCTTAACTCGTTAAGCAGGTACCAGCTCGTTGTAAATTGCGTGAACTTGTCAACAAATTCGTCTAATAATAACCATCCTTCATCCAGATAATGGAATATGTGAACTATATCCGTTTGTAGTTCTACAGAAATTGTACAGAATCATGTCTACGATGATATTAATTAATTATTATTTTTAAAAGGGTTGAAACGTACCAACTACTTGAAAATATAGTTTGGCATTTAAGGATAAATGTTTTGATGAGTCTGCAACGCTATTTAAATTGCACTGTTTCGCATACATAGTCTGTATACCCATATTATCTAAATGAACATTTGACGAGTCTTGTCCTGCTTGTATACTATTTTGTTGTTTGTTATTATCAGATATATTTGCCTTGTTTTGCGATATGGGCTGAACTGGAATCCAGTTGTCTGAAGTCCACTTCTTTGAATCCAACACTTGGCAGCTATCTTTGCTCACTTTATTTTTCTCTTCAAACACGCTACCCATTTCATTATACTTTTTCACCATTAACTTCTGATTGTATTGTGGGACATTATTGGATTTTACAATTGCGAGTGAATTGCACAATGGGTGAGAAGTAGACATAGAAGTCCGATACCCATCATTGATAGTTTTATTCTTCCTTGACATAGGATATACAAAACTGTTCGTAGTTACCAACATTGGACCATTCTGATTAGGCGCAGATTGCCTCGAGTTAAAGGTGTCAACAAAAATGGGTCCCTGTTTTTTGCTTTGTAAATCGTAACTGCTGATAAAATCCTTTGATGTTGGTAAACAGTGGTTGTTATTTTTAGGAATACTGCTATCCGGCAAACGTTGATCACTGATACAGATGTTGGACATTGCTCTCGTAATATCTTCTAAACTTCGGCTCTGATCCATAGTATACCTTGCAACTGAATTATTCCTTTCATCATTATTCGTAGGCTGCAACTTCAAATATTCGTTCCCTTTGGATGATATACCATTCCCGTTTATATTTCCATTTACATACGGACTATTGGTACGATTCTCAATATTTATCACATCGTAAATGATGGGTTCGCGATTTTTACATGAATTATCTTCTTTCTCAGTGATTTGTAATGTATCCGATAGACTAAGTCTAAACGGATTAGTTTCCTTAAAATATGTATTACTATCCACAGGTTTCTCTGTGCGTGTAAAAAGTTCGATACTGTTATTTGTAAGATAATTTTGCACGTCCATACTGAATTTGCCTTGGCCAAACTTTTCAGCTTCCCAGTTTTGATGATTCGGTATAACAAAATCATTCCCAGGTATAAAATAATTATTATTCGTCCAATTAGGATATTCAGTCGCTTCCTGAATTTTACTGTTTTGAACGGGAACAGTATATCCACTAAAATTATTATTGTTATTAGAACACGTAGAGAATAATGGTGTCTTAGTCTCATTGAAATTTGTTTTCGAGAGATAAGAACTGATTGAAGAAATTGTATCTCTGCAAATGTTTGCAACGCCTGTATTCATAGGATCCGTGCAAATTGGTATTTGGCTGTAAGCATTTGAGAGTATACTTTTTACTTTATTTAGAATATCTTCATCTTTCGCTGAATTCAGTTTATTGAACAACAGGCTAAGCGTCCCGCTTATTTGCGTTAGTACTACCAAATTATCGTTCCACAATTGCATAAATTCTTGAGGGCTTATATCGTATACAGACTGTTCATCTTGCAAGAATGGATTGGTATTATTCCTGTTATATCTAAACAAGTGAAGCGACGGAAGATTCTGATTTTTAACATTGTCTTCTGGTGACAACATTTTATATCTGTCGCGTAATGCCGATTCCGACGAGGGTTTGAAAGCTGTATCATCTAAAATACTTTGCGGTGATATTAAGGGTGCATTAATGATCTCTCGATGATTTGTTTGTTGTTTCTCCTTGACCAACTTAACAGGTTCCTCTTCTTCATAACATATGTGTGGATGGTTTACCAAATTCTCTTCAGTGTATAACAAAAGATTATTCATATCAACCTTGTTCATCTAATTAAAAGAGAAGAAATAATTAAAATGCGAATAACTTAAGTAGAATTACATTTTGTCGCACACACCTGTGTTCCTTTTATTGCAAGACTCTCGCTAATTAACCAGTCGTAGTTAAAATATAATTTAAAATACGTATGTAAATTTAAACGAATCTCTTACCTCCGGACTAACTGACGCAATTGTAGCTACTAAAGGGATGTTATTCGTTCTTAATGCAAATTTATGGGTAACTACGCGAGACCACTTGGTTCCTTTTCGTGGCATTACATTAACTAAACCGCAGGGAATTGCTTGTGCTGGTAAATCGGAAAACTTTTTATGCAAATAATAGACTTCATTCCGGGAACATATTTTTAGTGTACCGTAGTCATAAAACATTACCTTTAAGAAATCATTAGCCATGCTTATCGCATTACACTATGTACCAGTATACTGACCAAAAGTATACTTACTGTAATTGAAAAATCCGATGTGACGTGTTCAACGATAGCCCTGTGCCACTTGCCATTGTATTTACAAGCACAATTTAAACCTTTCTCTAATACAATTGGTGGAATCAAATATTTCGCAAAATTCTGAGTATAAAAATTGCTACAAAGACAATTTTTGTTTGTTTACCCGTTTGATCGTATATAATATAATTATGCATCTTAATTATACATACTCTAAATTGGTCATCATTTCTTTAAATTTATTTATCTTTTTACGAAGCTGTACCCAAAAAAATGTGGGCGTGAAAACTTCAACTACAAAAACTTCTAAGAACTTAGTTCCTCCTAATACAATGTTTTTAGGCTTTATATAATTGATGCGATCCCCAATACCCATTACTTCTTCTGGCACGATCGCTTCTGAGGTACTGAGTGTCTAAAAATGTAATATCAGTTGATAATTATCAATAGTACAATATGTGCACCTTTAAATTTAAATAAATCATTTTTACCAGTTTCGATGGCACAGCTTCTTCATCCTCCGAATCGTGACTCTTCATCTCCTTTATTCTAAAGGCAGACATATCTTTTTTAGCAGAGTATAGTTTAAAATCTCCTGTACCTTGTAACTGAATGGCGTAAAAAATATCTGATAAGTATGATATGAATTCTCTAACGCTAGTAAAACCAAGTTCTGTGTACTGCAACTGATAGCCATACTCTTCCATATACTTGGCTGGCAAGTCAGCACACCAAATACCATCAGGATATTTCTCAGCAAGTTTCTTCAAACGATATTTAAGTCTTTCATTTATAATAATCTGATTATCGTTATCAAGTACAGGCTCTTCCTCATCCTTCTTTCTATCATTAACTTCTACCTGTACAGACCCATTGGCGTCCATATATACATTATATATACCAGATGGTGCTTCTGTTTCTGTTGTAGCTTTCTTACATTTGTCTGGAGACTTAGATATAGTTCTCTTAATGAAACTAGAGGTAGATTCAGCATTTGATGTTAAATGACTAGAATTACGTAGATTTGAAGCAGGAACAAACTCGAAAATATCAGTATCGTCATAATTTTGAATATGGTCTTCGTATCCAGCTGCAGTAATAACAACAGATTTGGAAGGAGCAGTATTATTTGTAATTTGTGTTGAATAATCACACTTCTGAACACCTTTAACTGGATAAACCATATTAGAGTCTTGGCGAATTCTAGAACGGAACTTGTTAAACTGCTCTTCCATGTCCTTCATTGTTATGTTTAGTTTTGGTGTATACAACTGTAACTGTTCAAAAACATATTGTTTCTTTACGCCATCTGGATACTTATAAATGAGATCAATTATCTCTTCTAATGCCTGTGGTGGTATCAGAGTTCTGGTATAAACAATAGCACTAGCATAATACCGACTTCTGTACGATCTTCCCTTTGGAGGTTGACTTTTTTGTTCAGTTACAAACTTACTAATATGTTTGGACTTTTCAGTAGGGATGCCTCTTAATATATTATTTTTATCTATTTGGACAACATCTGACATGGAATAGATGTATCCTAACAAAGAGGAATAACCAAATTCTTTCCATGGTATCTGTTCATTTTCTGCTTCCTCATAATCAATATTTAATTGCCTCAAGGTACATCCCCCTTTGCGACTCAATAACAATGCTAATATTGTATTTTTCACGTCTTCTCTTGAGTGCGTTGGCTTCATATTTCTAAATTCTTAATTTTCTATGTATGAAATTTCTTCTACTTCAGTCCAAACACGCGTTTATGATCTGTTCAAACTCAGGATTGTAATTTTTTCTTTGAATGGTCATACAATAGGATACTAAGCAAATGAATACATACCCAATACATATAGTAACGATTTTGAAAAGTTTTATATCCACATCAACTTTAATATACTCCTTATACAAAGCTGAACAATAGATATATATATTTCACATCACGACCTTAAATTCTATACGATTATTAGTTACGAGAGTAATGCAAAACCTCAGAACTAACCTATAAGGAACGTGCAACAGAGACGACAAAAGATCATTATCGTGTTTTAAACTGCAATGGAACTTGTTATACTTCCCGCGCAATCTATCGAAATTACTACAATCGAAATTCAAATCGGCATGAAAAGACGTACGCTAAATTACCAGCTCCGTGTAATAATATCTATTTACAAAAAGCTCATAAGCTTATTGTAATACAAAATCATAATGTTCGCAATTGAATAGTGTTTTAAAGCTCTATAATTTAAGATGGAATGTATATTTTCACAAGATGCTAAAATGCATGTGTTTATTATTCGACTCATTTCTACTTATTTAATTTATTTCGAGAACCGTCTGCTAGAAATTATACAAAAAAATTTATCCCTTTTAAAAGAGCTGGAATTAGAATTATCAAATGAATTTCGATTTTCTCTAAACTTCTGTTATAAACATATACTCGAGATAGCAAACAACAATTCGATACTAAATACCTCAGCAGTCTATTAATTCAGTATATTTAAATTTGAAAGTTATTTTTCAAATGATCACTTACATCAAAACCTGCAGTTTTTTTATAAGAATAAGTGCCGGGGCAAGTGATCGGGGCAAATGCCCTGTTTGTCCGGCGCTAAGAACGGTTCTGATTACAAGGGTGTCTCACCCTTAAACTATGGTAATATAAAATGGAATTGAAATGGATCATTCTGAAGCGCGATAAGTTCTTTCAATTAAATACTATCTATACATAATACTTATAAACCATGATAAGTGTGTAGGTTACAGTGCTTCTGTGTATGGCATAGATATATTATTGTTGTCCATTGACAGATAATATCGACTTAACTCCACTAAGAACAGAGTTCGCATTGGGAACGAATTAAAATAATTGATAGGCGTGGTACTGATTGCTAGATAGGAATGCTAACACAAAAGAGTGTGACAAAAATGTGTGGGGCATTATCGACAGACTGAGAGCGTGTGTGCCGTGCGGGAGACACGGCAGAATAGCTTCATTGTATGCTATTGTATGTATTCTACGCGAATAAAACGACGAGGTAGGCGGAAAATGGATAGAGGGGGTTTAATCATATGTCATTACTGTTTAACATCACGGAAAACCTTATAAGATCACGAAATAGGACGAGTAAGCTTAAAAGTGATCCCGGCTGTGTGGTGCAAAGCAGATATACATAATATACGCTCACTGCGTGTTAGTTTAGTGATCCGCCCTTTGCCGCTATAAAAGATGGCACCGTCTTGTTTCGAAGTGATCCTCGTCGGTTTTATCCTTGTGTTGCCATTTCTCTACGAAATGAGCAGGACATTTCGTTACTATTTCAAGTTTCTCTTGTACTACGGATACGTGATGATGAATTCAATCGCCCTGCTTCCAATTATGATGCTACGACCGTGGAACGTGAAGAATTTCATGTTAGTGATCAATTCCAATTTTGAAACTACCAAATCTTTCCCTGCGATTTTACCACTCTCTCGTGTCTTACTTTCATTCTTTTTGATGTTTCAATAATGTATAATTGTTCTGTTATCTTATTTTTATTAATTAATAGACATTTATTAGCAACGTACTGTAGAACAAATTTATTGAACGATGATGGTATAGTGTGTACGATGCATCAAGTGGTGGTAGTTTATTTGAATAACTCGTCACAACTACCCTGGAAATATTGTTTAAAACACGTAATGGAAAAAATCGATATAAGTTGTAAAATTATTTTTTACATCTCATACGATCGTTAAATATATAATATGCTTATTGTATAAGAATAATTCTTCCGATTTGTTTGGCTACGAATATTTTTTACGTAACGTTAAAGAAAATGATTGGCAATTTATGGGAAAAGATTATATAACTGTAACATAGAAATTCCATCATTTACAATAATTTTGTTACTACCGTAACAGATTTTATTTTGCTTTTTACTAATCCGGATTAATGATGAGTTACAAATTATGATATATAATTCTAGACTAGCTTCCTCTGTATGTTCCTGCCTTACTAATTTTCTGGGAGTACGATGGGAATTAAGGGGAAGAGAGCATTTAGAGCAAGAGAGAGCATGCATAATAGTAGCGAATCATCAAAGTTCTTTAGATATAATGGGGATGTTTCAAATATGGCCAGTAATGGACAAGTGTACGGCGGTGGGAAAGAAAGAGATTTTTTATGCATGGCCTTTTGGTTTAGCCGCTTGGCTTTGCGGACTGATATTTATAGATAGAATGAATTCAGAGAAGGCTCGCTCAGTTATTAATGATGCTACAGAACATATTAAAGACAAGAAGGTAATATGGTCTAACATGAAAAAATTATAAAAGTACATCTAATACATTATTAGTATTCGCATGTTCACGTACATACATATAAGAATAATTCTTCCGATTTGTTTGGCTACGAATATTTTTTACGTAACGTTAAAGAAAATGATTGGCAATTTATGGGAAAAGATTATATAACTGTAACATAGAAATTCCATCATTTACAATAATTTTGTTACTACCGTAACAGATTTTATTTTGCTTTTTACTAATCCGGATTAATGATGAGTTACAAATTATGATATATAATTCTAGACTAGCTTCCTCTGTATGTTCCTGCCTTACTAATTTTCTGGGAGTACGATGGGAATTAAGGGGAAGAGAGCATTTAGAGCAAGAGAGAGCATGCATAATAGTAGCGAATCATCAAAGTTCTTTAGATATAATGGGGATGTTTCAAATATGGCCAGTAATGGACAAGTGTACGGCGGTGGGAAAGAAAGAGATTTTTTATGCATGGCCTTTTGGTTTAGCCGCTTGGCTTTGCGGACTGATATTTATAGATAGAATGAATTCAGAGAAGGCTCGCTCAGTTATTAATGATGCTACAGAACATATTAAAGACAAGAAGGTAATATGGTCTAACATGAAAAAATTATAAAAGTACATCTAATACATTATTAGTATTCGCATGTTCACGTACATACATATGTATATTCTTTTTTTGTAGATAAAACTTTGGATATTCCCTGAAGGTACCAGACACAATACTGGTTACATTCATCCATTCAAGAAGGGTGCCTTTCACGTCGCAGTCAATTCCCAATTACCCATATTACCCGTCGTGTTTTCATCCTATTATTTCTTATCTTCAAAAGAAAAGAGATTTGATTCTGGTAAGTTCTCCCTTCTGTTCTAAACATAGACGTTTGTAATAAACATTAATTCACTGATTGTCCAAAGGGCGAGTTATTATAACGATATTACCGCCGATATCCACGGAGGGACTGAGTACAAATGACATTGAACATTTAATGCAACAAACACGAAACGTTATGAGTGATGCTTTCCACGCATCTAGTCACGAAGTTCAACTTTCAAGTATTCCTTCTACTTAGAGTGAAAGCTATCTCTTTGATAAATCAATTAGATAGCTTGCCACTTAGGAAGATATCTTGCCATTTAGAAAGATATCTTGCCATTCAGAGCTTGATTATAACCGAGCTTTTGTTTCTGAACCAAAGACTATATCTTTTGTTATTTTATCTAATGATTCCATTATTTTTAGACGTTTTAATGTCGTATTAAGTGCCCGGGACACTCATGATATATGTACAGAAATAATAACGACTCATGCTTCAGATTATATTTGATTTTTTTATCAAATTTCATTTACTGAGGTAAAATTACACTTCTATTCTATCTTGGGTAATATACATATATGTATATAAAAGAATCCTTTTTATACATTTTTATTTCGACAGTTCACTACGATATTCAATATAATATGTTGACGCATATCGTAATTCATCTTTATATAAAATTTACCAATTTTATATGTTTGTGAGAATATAAATGTTAACATATTCTCACATAAGAAATCCTAAGAAATATTATATGATAGAGCTTTAACAACTTCTGATTTCAAATATAAGTAATTTTATTTTGTTGACTGCTTGGCATACAAATAAAGCGCCAAAGTTTACGGTAATACATGAATGCGAAACCTCCCGTAGGTGTCGAACAATGTTGAAGTATGCCAAAGAGTTAACAGTCCGACTGGGTAGAACTGTGGTCAAAAGAATGAAAAATATGTATTCAAATCTTAGCTCGTTAAGTCGTGTTCTTTTTCTCTACACTGTGTATTTTGTTCATAATATTTTATATACATAATTGTTATATGCTTCCAATTATTTATATATGCAGGAGTATGCAATTTTAATAATTTACAGCTAAATAGTTACTTCAGTGGTAATAGTAACTTCTTTCGTTTATATTCCTCTCTGTTTTGACAAAGCAGGATGTCATTGAGATTTGAGTGAATCTTAACTACTGTAAGATTTTATTCATTGCGAGGACAAATAGTAATCATAAAGGAAACAAATTTTGAATGTGGCATTGAAAAACTGTCTTCTGTTACCTATTGTTATATAAACATTCACACACTGTGATACGATTCTTATTTGTAACTAAATATCCGTATCAATATATAAAATTGTAACTAAACACGTAGTCTCCTCATAGAATTACTATTTCTACAACTGATAAGCGATTAAATTAGGATTTGTTGTTAGTATCAGCTACACCTAACTTTGGATTATACTGAATTTTGATAATCTTTAATCGATGGTATTACATAATGAGATAATTTATAACTTCATGGCCTTATCGTTAAGAGAGCATAAACAGTCTAAAAACTACAACAAAAAATATACATTGTTTCAAATGCATATTTATTTTTCGACAAGTCTATAGTTTACATTGGAGTATGCTGTATTCAAATCAACACTTGTTAAATGCAAATTATAATCCAAAGAATATATGTATACGGCTTTTTTGTTGCAATCTTTCTCAGTGTACATAATATCTAGTAAATATTTGTTGTCGTGCCATTCTAAAAATGGCTTATTTCTTGTTTTAACAATTAGTTTCATATTTCAAGAATTATACATATACAATCCTAAGCTACACTCGTAAGAGTTAGTCCAATATGTTGATCATGCTTTAATTATTACTGGAAGCAAAATCATGTAACATGCAAAGTAGCCCTTAATTAGTCTGTTTGTATTGATTGTATTGTGTACTTCTTGATGATGGAATAGTTTTACGAAAGAAAAACGCACAATTGAACAAATTTCAGGATTGAAAATATTTTTCGGGGGATTAATCTCCCAGAAATGAAAATATAATAATATATTAAACGGATNAAAAGACGTACTAAATTATAAATTTGAATCAACCACAATAAACGTAAAGAAATTTTAATGTTATTGTAATTATGCAATAAGATTGAAATATATAAATTTTAAATGACCAAAATAGCTATATTTTATTATTCATTAACAAATGTGCTACCTTTGAAACATGTACTAGGCCTGAGAACATAAATTATTCTGAAGAAGGAAGTAGTAAAATCTATAATATATAATTTTATATAAAACATGTGTCTAGTACTTTTACATCTAAGTTTATTTTGTACATTGGCAACCTATCAAATAAACTTAAGTATGTATAAAAATAAAAATATTAAGAGTCTGACAGTCCAGCTGCTTTTTTTTCTTGGCTCTCAGTCCATGCTTTAGCCATTAACTTTTTAACTTCATCGTCTCCTTCCTGGTACATCTTCTTCATTAGATTTATCAAACTCGCACCTGGATCACTGTTGTCATCCATTTCTGGTACAGAAGATGTTTTTGATTCCTTGATTCTTTTCTCTACTCCCGTCACATCTGACCAATGCTTTGCAACTTTCTTGGCAAGAGATATAATCACCATGTCAGTTTTAACTTTAAAATTACTGTTATCTGCATCTATGTCCTCGCATAAATTGTTAATTGTTAAACTGTAATTCTTGTTATTTAATCCAAACACATGGAGGTCAAGAGATTTTTCAGTAAAGTTACAGGTCACAGCTTCTTTCGGTAATTGATGCACATCTTTCAATGTAACATATAATTTCACTGTTGTGCCTGTTTGATCCCAACCATAGTTATTCAGTTTAACTTCATAACACTTTTGAGCAGAGTTGGATACTGCGTTAGACAGTTTTGGCTTAGGCGTTTTGGTTTCCTCCATTAGCTTTGTCAATTCCGTTTGCAGTCTCCGAATTTCAAGACTCAGAACATCCTTGCTCCTTTGACGGTTTGCATGGCCAATTAGATTATTAAACTCTTCGATATCCAATTTTAACTGTAAAAATCATGTCTGCAGGTTTAGGTTAACCCGTGATGGTACAACCTTTCTTATATAAACACTATCCTACTTAACACAGTTGTTGAATAATTTATAAATATTCAATCCTTTATACATACACTTGAGTGAAAGAAACGGTAGATAACATTATAGGCCGTCACATTTTGATATATCACTTTGCATATAAAAAATCTATCAGCATTTATATCGTAAGAAATTTTGTACAAACGAGTTCTTTTATCGACTTACCTCATCAGCTTTCGTTGACATTGTTTTTCTGCAAGGGGACGACAAATAGGGTAGAAATATCGTGAACTTTTAATTTCAGCCACAAATTAATTCAACACTTGATTCCTTATTTTAGAATTATATACGTCTCGAAGTTATACTGAATCATACACCTGCGCTCGTCTTGGAAATTCAATATCGACTGCAAACGTTTTGCAGATCGCGTTCGACTACAAGCCCAATCGAAATTTCTGGACATTTCTGGAGGATTCAAACCTTTTCCATCAAATAATATTATATTCATTTTCAGTCCACGAAAATAAATATGTATTGTTGGAAAAAGCATAAATAGATTTAAATGTATTTGTTCTTTATTAAATTATCTCACGTTATTATTCGATCTACAGCAACATAACAATGATATAAACGCACGAATATGAGCTGTTCTATTTATTTTTATAGTTATAGTGGGTAAATGTAAATAATAATAATATATAAGCATCAACGCTGCAATAAAAAATTCAATAAAGATTAATTTCTCCTTCTAAACAAAGCGCGGTAAAATTTTTTGTACATACGTATATGCACCACGCACATATGTATATGCACCACTGTGCATATGTTTGTATATAAAGTAATTGTCTACCAAAGAAGTCAAATGGTATGTATAAAGTGAGAATATTCATTCCTTATATTTGACTACAAGATTTTTCTCCTATAATCGTTTTAACTATACCAAGATATCATCCGTAATGCTTTGTACAGTAAAGTTTGACTGCGAATGTAGAAGTTGATTATCCAGGTTATACCAAAGCACGTGTACTGTAAAATTATTATGTCAAATTAGGTAGAAAAATGGTGAGACATAACAATCAATTGCCGGAAAATCTTCCCCAGTTGCAAAATCTTATCAAACGCGATCCAGAATCTTATAAAGAAGAAGTGAGTTTGTTTTTAATACATGTGTTCATGCGCCGCGTTTGACAACTTGTTCATATAAATGTTTTTTACAGTTTCTTCAGCAGCATCAACATTACAAGTCTGTTTTGGAAATATTTCGTTTAACGCCAAACAAATTTAATAAAAGCCTTGACGAAATAGTCACCTTTCTGTCACAGGTGAGTTTCATAATGCAAAGTACAATGGGTATGAAATAATTCTAAGAACTACATGTATGTCTTCAATTGTCTGTAATTTCTTTATTATGAGAATTTCAAGTGTTAGGAGAGTTTTTTCTTTACAGGTATAATAATAAAAGAACGTATTTATTTATTTTAATATTATTGCAAATTGGTTAAAATTAAAAGTAAAATAGTAATTATGGATAATTATTTGGAACATGTCGATGGGAAGATCATATGCCGCAAAAAAGTAATAGCACAGCTATATTCTTTAATTGGCTATTTTGATGAACCAATTCCGCATAGCATATTTATTTATGGTCATGTAGCCACAGGAAAGTCCTTAATAGTACAAAATATGCTTTCCTATTTGAAGCACAACGTAGCTTTTATTAATTGCATAGAGCATGTAAACGCCAAGCACATATTTGACTATATACTAGCTGATTTATCATCAAATCTCGCTGATTCGACAAATCATAAGTGCGACAGTTTTGCTGATTTCATAATAAATTTTAGGGAAATTGCTGCAAGAGATACTCGCCCAATTGTAATAGTCCTCGATAAATGTGATAAACTGAGAAACTTTGCTATTAGTTTGTTACCGGCGTTTTCAAAGCTCAGGGAATTGTCAGGCGTTAATGTATGCGTAATATTTATAAGCGATATAGTGTGGGAAAAGTTTCGCGTTAAAATAGGTGTTTACGAACCAATCAAGATTCATTTTCCTCAATACACACGAAACGAGTTTACTGAAATTTTGCTTAAATACATGCCACCCGGTTACGAGGATACGTTTTACAGAAATTATCTGAATTTATATCTCTCTGTATTCTTCCGATTCTGTCGAGACCTCAACGAGCTTCGTTACATGGCTAAAGTAAACTTCTCAAAGTACATAGAACCGGTCGAAGCTAATCAGTCTAATAGTGATAACACTCCGTTATTGTGGAGACACATTTCACCCATCTTTAAAGAGAACTTAGAAGTTATTTACCTGCGAATTAGCTCTGATAATTTTACAAAACAAGATCAATTATCGAAAGAGATTGAATCGACAACCAGGCTGGCATTAAGTTTCGAATTACCATATTACGCGAAGTACATGCTGATCGCATCGTACCTCGCCTCGTACATTTCTGCAAAGGAAGATAAATATCTGTTCATGAAACAAAAATTGAAGAGGAGGAAAACAGCTCCTGGTAAGAGAAAGACGTTGATGAACGTTCATTGCGGTCCTTATAACTTCCCAGTATCTCGGATGATTGCTATATTTTGCGCGATTCTCGCTGAGAAGGTCGACATCAATGCTAATTTACTCGCCCAAATTCCATCGATGTGCCAACTTGGTCTACTATCGGTCGTGGGGAATTACAATTTAAACGAACCCAAATTCAAGTGTTGCGTATCGTACGATTTCATCCTCGTGATAGCCAAAACCGTCGGGTTTAATATACGAAATTATTTGTCTGATCTTATGTCTTAATTTTGTACTTATTTATGAATTTTTGTTAAGGAAAATAAAATACTTTGTGAACACGTATTTATTTCATTTTTGCAAACAGCCTCCGATTTTACTTTAATCCGTTATTTTCTAAATATAGGTGGCTCATTGTTATCCAAACGCTTTAGAGTCGTTTCCGCAAGAGATCATTGACGTACTCCAAACATACAACACAGTACTTGAAAATGATATGCGTTTAGTAAGTGTTAAATAAATGATACGAACTTTTATATGTGCGTGACAATAAGTTTCTTTCTTCTTTTGTAGACGTTTTGTAAAGCTTTGATTCAACTACGTAACAAATCGCTGTTGGAACCTACTGCGCTTTTGAGCTTGTTCTTTGAACTTTTGAGATGCCAAGACAAAAATCTAAGGAAATTCCTCGAGACGCATATCATAAACGATATTAAAAACGTGAACTCTAAGCAAAAGAATGCAAAGATTAACACGACGCTGCAAAATTTTATGTTTTCGATGTTGAAAGATTCGAATGTGAGGGCCGCGAAAATGTCGGCGGATATCATGATCGAATTGTACAATAAAAATATTTGGAACGACGCGAAAACCGTGAACGTCCTCGCGACAGGATGTTTCGCCAAAGCGACCAAAGTCATGGTTGCCTGTTTAAAATTCTTCTTGGGCACAGACGCGGAAGAGGAGGGCAAAGAAGACAGTGATAGCGACAGCGAACCGAATATTAAAGAGATCATGATGGCTAACAAAGTGAATAAAAAAACGAAAAAGCGCGAGAAGCAGTTAGCGAAAGCGAAACAAACGTTAGCAGTAAGTTGCATTCAGCGAGCTGATTCAAGTTATTAATAGTACGCATATCTAAAATTCCAAATGTTTTAGAAATCTAAGAAGAAAGCGAAGAAACCACCTGGATTTAATTTCTCAGCGTTGCACTTGATTCACGACCCGCAAGGTTTTGCAGAAAAACTGTTTAAGCAATTGGAAAAGAATAACGACAGATTCGAGATTAAATTATTAACATTGGATGTGATTTCGAGACTTATTGGTCTGCACAATTTGTTTCTACTAAATTTTTATCCTTATCTGCAAAGGTTTTTACAGCCACATCAAAGAGGTATTATATTTTGTTGTTCGAAAATTGTTATTATAGATAATGATATATAATGATACATTGATTTTAATGATCGTAGAGGTAACGAAACTTCTGCAGTTTATCGCTCAGGCTTCTCACGAACTAGTACCGCCCGATGTGTTGGAACCAGTATTAAAAACTCTGGCAAACAATTTTGTCACGGAACGAAACTCCGCAGACGTGATGGCCATTGGGTAAATACATATTTTTACTTATTGACGTTTGTGAAATATTTTTATAATTAATACGACGTTATTTTAAATGTAGGTTGAACGCTATCAGGGAAGTATGCACACGCTGTCCTCTGGTTATGAACGCAGATTTATTACAAGATTTGGCACGTTACAAACACTATAAGGAACGCAGTGTAATGATGGCTGCGCGGTCGTTAATCACTTTGTTCAGAGTCTCAATGCCCGAATTGCTGCATAAAAAGGATAGAGGACGTCCTACAGAAGCGATCGTTACTCTGCAAACGCCAAAATACGGTCAAGTGTCTGCTACTGATTTTGTACCCGGAGCTGAAGTTTTATTAAATAACGACACTCAAGAAGTCATCGACATTAACGTTGACAATGACGTAAATAAAAGTGAACATATAATTCATTCCACAATTAATTTTGTAAAAAAGATTTCATTAGGATTCTGGTTGCAGGAGGATGACGATCAATGGATCGATGTAAATTCTGGTGATGAAGATGGTAATAATGATGAGGAGGAGGAAGAGGAAGAAGATTACGATGAGGATGATTCTGGCGATAGCGATGACAGTGAAAATATTGACGATGATAAGGATGGTAGTGACAATGAAAATGAAGAGAACCGTAATGACGTTATTGAATCTAACAAATGTGAAGAAACGGAAATTAAAACAGGCGACAAAATTGAATCTGAATTAAGTAAAACAAATACGAAAGCTGATGATACTACAAACGAAAATCTAAATAAGAAATTATCAAAAATTGAGAAAAAGAGATTAAAACTCAAGAAACAAGAGGAAGCAAAGCAGAAGAAGAAGGAGGCTAAGACTTCAGAGAAGAGAGAAAAAGCGACTTTAGTATCTAATGAACGCTTATTGACTGACGAAGATTTTATGAAAATAGATGCGGAATTAGCAAAACAACAAGTAACTTACACTAAACGTAGTTTGAAAAGACCTCATCCTTCCGATGCGGAGCGTGGAGATTTCGTCAAATTGACAGACATAGAAAATATCTACAAAAAGCGGAAGCACGATAAGCAAGCTCGCATCGAGTCTGTCAAGGTTTGTTCGGATACGAGTATATTTCTTTCCTATTTCTTTTAGCATAAATTTTTATTTTTCTACTTCTTATTACAGAAAGGACAAGAAGGAAGAGAAAGGTTCGGTTATAAGGACGGACGACAGAATCCACTTTGTAGTAAAACAAATCGCGAGAAAAGGAAAACGAAAGCTTTCCAAATGTTAAAGCATAAAATAAAAGGGAAAGTAAAACGTTCCTTCAAGGAAAAGCAGAGAGCATTAAGAAATCATTTGCTCAAACAGAAAAGAATGAAGTGAATGTATACATATACTGAGAAGAAGGAAAATCCTACAGATTACCTTCTGCTGTTCATACTTGTATTTTCTCTTGAAGCTGTAGAGGCTTATGAACTTATCTCGTTACGTTTACTTAATCTTTCATCTTCATTATTGTTTTCTAATAAACTAGTAGATGTACTTTGTACATACAAATATTTTCTTCGCAAAGTTCATACGAAACTTGAGATTGTGCAGGACACTATACAAAATGGCAATGAATATTAATGAGAATGACATAGTGCCTATAATTTAAAAAGATATCAAGTATGCTTTGATGTAATATACTAATACATTTTTATTGTATACTTGCGCATAACAGAATTATTATTTAAAACATTTTACCCTCTTCCACATCCCACACTCGCATATACCCAGTCAGCCAAATCTGCAAACGACAGGATTTCGGTAGGCCTACTGCATGATCTACCGGTAGACTGGTTGCAGAATGCGCCAATCCCTGACATCAGCATCTGACGGCAATCTGGCAGTAGAATGACTGCAGACTGCTCGCCATCTGCCTCCAGATGCTGGTGCCAAGCCCGTCGCCAGTATGGTAACAGAGTAACGCCAGGTCTGATGTCAAGCCTGTTTCCAGAATGATTGTAGATTGTCGTACGTCATTTTAACTCCTGATCAATCACGATGGAATCTCGCGCATGCGTAAACAGTTTATCATTTCCTTTAACTCGGAGGTTAGATTTTTTGTAAGCGGATTCGCGAAATATTGAATCGTATTTTTTTCTCATATCAGTTGAATATATTTATATAATCGTTATGGGAATTGATGATGAAGTATCTGAAGATGAAGAAGAAATCCTCGTATATGTGGAATTTGAAGAACTTACTGATAGTAACGTGCTTAGCGATAAAAATTTGCAATTGGACATGATCGGCATAGATACGGAACATCCCATAATGCAAATCAATGGAAAGGTAATGATGATAAGTGTAAATTATTATTGAAACATAATTCTGTATTGACTTCGGTGATTACAGTTTTACGAGGGTACTTATGAAGATGATTGCGGTACTTATATGTTTTTCACAAAAGATGATAATCCTACCGTAAATGATCCTGTTTTCGACGTTGCACCGAATTTGAAATATTTTGCTAAGACTAGGAAGTCATTAAAAATGCGAAGAGTTTTCATAAAGCCTAGAACAGAGGTTCTTGGGGACTCTGAACATAATGAGTGTATACCAAATTTAGATACACTTAAACAAGCAGGAATTCCATTTCAATATCAAGCAGAAGGTATCAAATGAACCAAACTAAATAATATAACAATAATTGTGTATTACAGTACAATTTATAATATTTGGAATGTGTTTCTTTAGCACT
Organism: Ceratina calcarata; assembly: GCF_001652005.2. Taxonomy (NCBI): domain Eukaryota; kingdom Metazoa; phylum Arthropoda; class Insecta; order Hymenoptera; family Apidae; genus Ceratina; species Ceratina calcarata. The sequence continues at coordinate 351,254 of NW_017176762.1, read as the reverse complement.
TTCATTCTGGAAGACTATGAGAGATAATAGACTAAAAGCATTGGAATCATATTTAGAAAAACAGAGAATTAGAGAACAAAAAAGATCTGAAGGCATAACATTGGAGTCTGAATCTGATGAGGATAATCCATTTGCTGTATATAAACATAAGGAATCGATGGATACAGATTTATTAGAGAAAGAAGGACAAAATTAGAAATCAATGTAAAATGATTAGAATAATAAATGCATCACAAATATTGAGAAGAACAACTCGAAGGATTGAATATCATGCACAAAGATGAGCATACAAATGTATGTATGATTACTGGTTACACTATTTATTGTGCTTTCATTACAAATTTATTATTTACATATGACGAAGTGAAGATTTTTTGTGCTTGATTTGTTTAAAATCTTAAATTTCTTATAAAATGAAATCAAATTTTGTCATTATATTTTTAGTAGATCTAACGTAACTTAATTTTGAAATACTGCTGTATTTTTGGACATTATATACTGACCTATAATTACTCAATTAAAATTAGACATATATAGTAAAGTGACAAGTTTTATTGAGTTGAATGTCATATTTTATGCTAAAATAATGTGAATGATTTAAAAATGTATATAATTTGCTTTATGCATACAATAAGAACGATTTCTTTCTTTTACCAATCCAAATCAGCAGGAAGCTCGTCAGGATATTCCCCTGTCAAACAAGCTGTACAGTGACCAATGTAACTGCTTTCCCGATTATCCATACCGTATCTGACAGCTTTCACGAGTCCTTCTACTGAAAGGTATGTTAAACTGTCAGCACCAACATGTTTAGCTAATTTCACATTATCTAATTTGTTAGCAATTAATTCTTCTCTCGTCGGTATATTAATTCCCATGTAACAAGGATATTTCAATGGAGGTGAAGCTATCCTAATATGAACCTAATAAAAAATAATAAAAGATTTAGAACTTAACAAATTTTCTATTAACTATAATAATTATAATCGGTAAAGACACTCACTTCCTTTGCTCCTGCGTCGCGCAGCAACTTAATGATCGGTCCAATCGTATTTCCTCTAACAATCGAGTCATCTATAAGAATTAACTTTCTTCCTTTTACATTTTCCGATAAAGCCCCAAATTTCTTTGCGACGCCCAGTTGTCTCAGCCGTGTACTAGGCTGGATAAAAGTTCTGCCAACGTATCTATTCTTGCACAACACTTCCGCGAACGGTATTTGAGACTGCAAAGATATTTCGGAGTTGCATTCCCACATTTGTCTCAATGGATTAATTAATTGCAATTACTGGATCTTGATATTTACCGCTCTGGCATAGCCATGCGCTGCTGCAGTCCCAGACTCGGGTACAGAACTAACTATATCCGCTTGTACTGGCGATTCTAGAGCAAGTTCTCGTCCGCATTGCATACGAACAGAATAAACCATTTGTCCTATTCAATAATGTAAGAATCATTTGTGTGTACATTAAGTCGATTTCTATATGTTTTTATTCTATTACATTCAGACATACTACCTTCAAAAATACTGTCGCTACGCGCAAAATAAACATATTCGAAGATGCAAAAAGCCTGAGGCTTTTTATTCGGTCTATCGACTATATCTATAGTCTTAATGCCTTCGCGCGTTAATTCTACGATTTCTCCGGGAAATACTTCGCGCACGTATCGTGCTCCGATACTTAAAAATCCGCACGACTCAGACGAAATGACCCAACCTTCAGCTTCGTCATCGTCTTCGTCCGAGTCATCTCCTATTGCAAAAACAATTCTGTTAGATTGATTCTCTTATTTTATTTAGTGTTTTATTAGAAACGATTAACATACCTAAATTACCAATTGGTACAATTTTTCCAAGGCACAACGGACGATTTCCATAAGGATCTCGAACACCATATATTTTATCTCTCTGCATAATTACTAATGAATACGATAACGGTGCTAATTGCATCAAATGTTTTATACGCGCTGGCCAGTCTGGCCCGTTTACTTCGCCTTCAGGGGGGTTCAAGCAGAGAGCCTGCGTTATTAGCTCGGAATCCGAATAAGTTGATAAACCAACTCCGCGTCCTAATACCTAGTAATAAATTAGATCCCATAAGTAAATATAGATTTTATAATGCTATTTACCACTTTTAAAAATTAGTTACCATTTTCCTCAATGATTCTGTATTCACGAGTTCTCCATTATGAGCAACCGCTAATGCTCCGTGAGCAGTATGAACCACAAATGGTTGACAATTAACTTCCTCGCTTGCAGCGCTTGTGCTATATCTAGTGTGACCAATTCCGAGATTCCCACTGAGTTTTCTCATGTTTTCATCGTTAAAGATATTATTAATCATTCCCATACCCTTATGGACATGAAAAGATTTTGAACAGACACCTTCGCTTGTGACAATGCCTGCACTTTCTTGACCTCTGTGTTGTAATGCCACTAAACCTAAGTAGATATCGATTAAACATATTAGTAATAAATAATGATGTTTTCCGCAGAAATGAACTGTGACAATCGCATTAGAGTTTACCTAGACAAATCACTTGTGCGACATCAATTTGGGAAGGCCAGTCACCTGCGGCAATGCATCCAAAAACTCCACATTCGTGTGTAAGGCCAGTCATTACTTTGTCTCTTCTGCGTGGAGTTTTGTCTCTTTTGTTTTCCTTGGGCAATATTTGAACACAAGAGCTTGTTTGCACACATTGCTCCGAGTCACAAGACATTTCAACTATACTTTGGAAAACGTTTTTTGTTTAATAGTATAGAATCTTTGTTAATACTAATAGTAGTGTTCAATTAAGATGTGTAACAAAAATCTGTTGTAACTTTTAAATATGAGGAAAAATCATAAATGGATTTATCGTGTTGCCTTACAAGCTTTTAATATTTCGTTTTTTTATACTGCAAAATATCAGACCCCCTCGAGATTTCCTCTGCATTATCAGTAATGACACTATAAACTATTGACCTCTAATAAACAGATAAAATACTTATTTCAATGTTACTAACATTTTCAATACACTTACTTAATCAGCATTTCGCAACTGATTTCATCATTGTACCATTCTGATATCAGAGTTTGTAGAAAATATTTGTAAGCTATAATACACATTTACATACAAATACATTGTAAGGTCTTGACAAAATTTGTTATCATAATCGTTAATTACGTCCAAGAAATCTTCTGTGATGTTAAATTCATAACACAATTTTATATTTAAAATCCTTTCTTTGCAATATATATACATAGCTTGCATTACGACACGTACGGATCATATTTATGAAATTGGAATACATTTAACTGTGTTTATTAAAATTCGATCTACGGAACTTTAAAAAGCACGAGTTTACTTGTAATTATATTACATTCCCGATAATTTTATCGTAGAATGTACCCACTTGTTGCATAAGTATACGTATGCGTATACGGGGTAGATCAAGTAAATGGAATATCACCTAGTAAACAAGTAAACATAAGTCACGCTTACTTTCTACCACAAACAAAAATATAAAGTTCTACGTAAGGAAAGCGAGTAATTTTATTAAGAATTCTTTTATATCCCAAAACCATTATGTCTAATTTGGTGGACCATCTTATTGTTAGATGAATCTACGTGTGACATACATATTTCATTTTAAATTAACATTCTTCTAAATAAAGTCTTTTGAGTGAATTTGATTTGTTAACGATCTACCACGTATTATTAATTGCATTTTCATTTAATTAATACGAAGTTTAGTCTTATGTTCGTACATACATACCACGTGCGTTCGAGCGTCGTGACTCGTGATGTTCTGTCCGTGTCTGTCCTTTCTGTCAGCTTGAAAGAGATCCGTATGAAATGTTTCTCGACTGGTCTTAGAAGAACATACGAATAGATCCATTGACCAATGAAATCTGCTCTTTACTGGAGGGGTTAGCTTATTCAGCTATGATCGTGCTTTTAAACGATTCGACTAGTAGAAAGTTTTCATATTCTTATTATTTTGAACATAAATCCACTTGTGTTTTATGATATACATACAAATACATTGTAAGGTCTTGACAAAATTTGTTATCATAATCGTTAATTACGTCCAAGAAATCTTCTGTGATGTTAAATTCATAACACAATTTTATATTTAAAATCCTTTCTTTGCAATATATATACATAGCTTGCATTACGACACGTACGGATCATATTTATGAAATTGGAATACATTTAACTGTGTTTATTAAAATTCGATCTACGGAACTTTAAAAAGCACGAGTTTACTTGTAATTATATTACATTCCCGATAATTTTATCGTAGAATGTACCCACTTGTTGCATAAGTATACGTATGCGTATACGGGGTAGATCAAGTAAATGGAATATCACCTAGTAAACAAGTAAACATAAGTCACGCTTACTTTCTACCACAAACAAAAATATAAAGTTCTACGTAAGGAAAGCGAGTAATTTTATTAAGAATTCTTTTATATCCCAAAACCATTATGTCTAATTTGGTGGACCATCTTATTGTTAGATGAATCTACGTGTGACATACATATTTCATTTTAAATTAACATTCTTCTAAATAAAGTCTTTTGAGTGAATTTGATTTGTTAACGATCTACCACGTATTATTAATTGCATTTTCATTTAATTAATACGAAGTTTAGTCTTATGTTCGTACATACATACCACGTGCGTTCGAGCGTCGTGACTCGTGATGTTCTGTCCGTGTCTGTCCTTTCTGTCAGCTTGAAAGAGATCCGTATGAAATGTTTCTCGACTGGTCTTAGAAGAACATACGAATAGATCCATTGACCAATGAAATCTGCTCTTTACTGGAGGGGTTAGCTTATTCAGCTATGATCGTGCTTTTAAACGATTCGACTAGTAGAAAGTTTTCATATTCTTATTATTTTGAACATAAATCCACTTGTGTTTTATGATATATTGCTATTATACCACCAAGTAGCATGCATCAAACTCGCCTGAGTAACAACTTCTTCTTCGATTAGGAATATTTTCGCAAATTAAGAAAGTATAAGACAAGAAAATATATTTCGAATGAATTATACGATAAAAGATAATTTTGCTATTATATAATGACAATAATATTGTTTAAAATAATGCTGTTGTTTTCCATAGTATTGGTTGTTTGTGCTCAACTGTTTTCTTCCGATCTCGCATAATATGTTTATTTTGCTGTTCCTACAAGATATAAAGAATCTCAACACAAACATTAATTATAATCAATGAAATTATACAATAAATTTACCAGAACTTTTCCCAAGCTCCTCATAGGTGGGAATGCACTGTTCGATCTGCTTATTGTATATAATGACCTTTTCATAGATTTACTGTCTAACCCGTATAATAGAAGATAATTTATAAATTTAAACCAATCGCTAAGGAGTTGTACTTTAAAAGTGGGGATCGTTAAAGACATTATCACACGAGAAGTTGATAAGCTAGTATTCGCAGAGTGAACTGAAATCAAGAAACATGACCGGTAAGTATCAGATTTAATTAAACTTGCTTCGAGCAAGAAGGAAGAATTTTCATTCTGTTTAAGTTCGCTTGTTTATTTATGCTCTCATGAGCAATCTCTTTTCATTTTACTTTTCGAAATCAAAACGGTATTTTCTAGTATCGTAGAATGCGCATTGAGAATTGATAATAATGATTTTTAATCAAGGTAATGGAATATCATTACAGCACTGTATTTACATACATGCAGATGTTTCCTTGTAAATAATCGATATCGATTTATGCTTGTTTTTACCTTGTATGCAATCACTCCAAGCGTTTTTGTTAAAATTAATTAGTGTGGTTATTTTTGTGATTTAAATATACGATCTGCTTTGTTTTATTTAGAATTTTGTAAGACACTTTGTCAAGCATTAGCAAACTACATATAAGTATTCAGTAATGATAAATGGAAAAGCCAATGGAAGTTTAATTTTTCTTTTAATAGAATACAAACGCGGTGCGCTCATCATTGAAGGAAAGACCAAAAAGGTCTACAATCTCCAAAATGATCCTAGCTTATGCCTCTTGGAAAGTAAGGATCGCATTACTAGTGGAGATGGTGTCAAGTCCCACGATTTGAAAGGGAAGGCTGCGATTAGTACAGCTACCACAGCAAAAGTCTTTCAGTTATTAAACGAGGCTGGGCTAAAAACTGCATTTGTCAAAGTAGTAGATGATACCACTTTTCTTGCAAGAAAATGTGAAATGGTCCCAATAGAATGGGTTACCAGACGATTAGCCACTGGTAGCTTCTTGAAAAGACATCAAGGTATAAAATAATAATTATCTTTACATTGATTGTGTAAATATTTACAGGAGTTTATTTACATATTACAGGAGTACCCGAAGGATATAGGTTTCACCCACCACTACAGGAAACGTTTTTTAAAGACGATGCCAATCATGATCCTCAGTGGTCAGAACAGCAACTTATTTCGGCCAAGTTCAAGTTAAATGGCCTTGTAATAGGGAAAGATGAGTACGATATTATGCAACGCACTACTCTTGTGGTATTTGAAGTGCTGGAAAGAGCATGGGCAACTAGAAATTGTGCTCTTATAGATATGAAAATAGAATTTGGTATAGATGTAAATGGGGAAATTATGGTAGCAGATATAATTGACAGTGACTCTTGGAGGCTTTGGCCATCGGGTGACAAGAGATTGATGAAGGATAAACAAGTGTACAGAAATTTAACTACCGTAACCGAGAAAGATTTAGATACCGTAAAACGTAATTTCGAGTGGGTGGCAAATCAACTCGACTACCTCGTTCCACCAGTTAGCAGTCTTGTTGTTATTTTGATGGGATCACCATCGGATGAGGAACATTGTAAAAAAATAGCAAACCATGCAAAGGCTCTGCGTTTGAACGTCCAACTTCGTGTATCTAGCGCTCACAAAGGGACTGAAGAAACGTTGCGCATCCTTGCAGAATATGAAGGCGATTACGAGAAGGTACATGCTTTTCTTTTTAAGAATACATCAAAATGCATAATTTTCCATAAGAGCAATTTACTTTAAGTTATACACATTTCTATTCATAATTTCATAAATTCTATTCATAAATTCAACATTTCGAGGGATTTTTTTATAAAAAAATATGTTATTTACATTCATCTGAATATAAATAATAATTGCAGCGAAAACGTTGGTTGATTCGCTGCGCGTATTGTATTAATCGAACACGTAACGGACTCTGTATCGCTCGGACGTACATCCATACGTCAGAGAACCATTTAATCGCCAAAACAATATGATAATGTTCACTGTTTGTTTCGAAGTTATCGCGAAAGTCTTGTTTGTTACTCGTAGGTGGTGCTTATAGCCGTGGCAGGGAGGAGCAACGGCTTAGGTCCAGTACTTTCTGGAAACACGTGCCTGCCTGTTATTAATTGTCCGCCTTTTAAACCAGAGAACATTTCACAAGATCTGTGGTCCTCCATCAACGTTCCCTCAGGTAATATCATTGGCCATTGCCTACGATCGTGCTTATGTTTTTGATTTTAAGAAAATTATCCGATAAATGTGATTCTGTTCCGCAGGAATTGGATGCACCACGGTCGCATATCCCGAAAGCGCAGCTCTAGCAGCCGCTCAGGTTCACGCACTGCACGATCATATGGTTTGGGCTCGTCTACGAGTGAAGCAATTGATGAATTTCATCGCTTTAAAGCAAGCCGACGCCAAATTGAAGAATCTCGTTTTATAGTTTAAAAAACAAATGTGTACAATTATCATCGTTTCACCAATTTATCCAACGTACCATATAAATACCTTGTAGTTTAGTTTAATGTCATACTGTTGTACGTGCTCAGTTAATCATTTCGTGGATAAACTGAATTGTCCCTAAATGTTCATGTTGGCCCTTATTGTGTATATCGTTTTACTCTTTCTCCTAATATTTCTTTATTGGTTACAAGTATATAACGTTCAATCATTCCCGTTCAAGCAAATTTACGAATGAAATAAATATATACAATATTTTTTGTTGATTTTTATCCATCACATGACCCAGCTGAAATAAAACAGAATGATTAATTTCTTGTAGTAGAGCGCAAATTAATTACCGCTATTGTCACGTCGATACGAACATCGACTAGCTAAATTTTCTATCTCAGAGACTTCTTTTGGACAGCTTTCTGTTAACACTGACGGATCACTTTCTGTTATTAGAATGTCGTCTTCAACGCGAACAGCTAAGCCATGAAACTCCGAAGGGGCGTATCGATTTTTACAATTGACATATATACCTACGAACAACGAAGAATGTAATTACTTTAAACGCAAAAGTTAAACTTCTTTGTATCCTACCAGGTTCTATTGTAATTATCATTCCTGGTTGAAGTCTTATGCTTCTAGAAATTTTGCCTGTGTCGTGCACATCCATTCCCAGGTAATGGCTCACGTGATGCGGGCAGTACGCATAAACTACCGAGAGTAATTCATTTCTACTTAAATGTTTAGGTATCAATCCGATTTGTTGTAATCTCTTGCCTAATAAGCAGCACATATCGTGGTACAATTGATCTAACGACGGCAGTTCTTTTAATTTATTGATTAGAATGTTTTGAATGTCCAGTACGATCTCATATAAAATTTTTTGCTCTCGCGTAAATGTTCCATTAATTGGCCAGGTTCTAGTTACATCAGAAGAGTAGCCATGGTATTCGCAACCTAAACAAGATTTGATATGAAAAGGAAACAATGGATAAAAAGACTGAAACATTTGTTTGTATCAATAACGAGTGTACTAACAAACCTGCGTCCATCAGAACCATATCTCCGTTCTGAATTATCTGATTGTTATTAATATAATGTATGATATTGGCATTGTTACCCCCAGCAACCACTGGCGGATATGCTAGGAATTCGGCTCCGTTCATTCTACATTCATAATCTACAGTTGCAAATAATTGATGTTCATTCATCTTAGGTCTAGATACCTCTATGGTCTTGGATATTGCTGCTGAGACAATCTCACAACTTTTTTTCATTAAATCTACTTCAGACTGTGACTTAATTAATCTAATCTTGTGCATTAGGCTTGTTGGAGAAACAAGTGTTTGATCACTGGTCAATTTCATTAATTCACACAGTCTTCCATGTAAATTCGGCTGTGCCACATCGATACTATCATACCAAATGGTACACTTTCTATTTTCATTGATGAAAGAAACGAAGAACTGTTCAAATTCTGTTACAGGAAGAGCTGAATCAACACCGAACATTTTAGGCGCTATGTCGATACCAGTTTTAGGGCCATCCCATAATTCTGCATGTTGATCTTGCTGCGCCATAAATAAAGTCGCTACAAAGTTTTCTTGTTTCGCTGTGATTACCAAAATACTGTCAGGTTCTTGGACACCGCTGAAATATAAGAAATCCGTGTTCTGACGGAAAATGTAAGGAATTTTGCCGGACATGTACATCTTGGATGAAGAAGGAATAATCAGAATATGAGATTTCCCTAAGTTTGCAACGGAAGCATGGGAGATAATGCTCTCCATCAATTTGTTCCGTCTCTGTTTGAATTCGCATAGTTGAACGCCAGGCACTACTTCCCCGTCTTTCATTAAATGTGGATGCGTCGTCGGTGTCGGTTGACCGCATGATTGGCAAAGAATGCTCGACGATTCCGCGGTCTGACATCGATTTACAGTATTCGTAGTTGTATCTAACGAGTGTCGCGTGTACGCTCGTTCTCCTAAAATTATTATTTATACTGTGAAGAATTCTCATTTACAGGGGAGCATGCACGAAAACGTGTAACCTATCATTTATCATCACACCTATACTTATTCCTCACCGTATTTTCTAATTTGGCAGATGAGTGTGTTCCTCAGCGAGTTGAGCATTCTGACGTATATCTCTAACAAAATTGCTTCAGATTATTCTGTAATAAATACTTAAGAAAAGCTTGTATGGACTATCACATGGTATTTTTTCTCGTCAGAAGTAAACATAAAAGTCAATTTGTGCATATGTATTGGTGAATTGTCACTGTAATGTAACGATCACAATATGTAACGACTAAGTATCCATCTGAAGAAATTGGTGAACGATGAATTTCGTGTAATTATTCAGGTGTATAAATTAATTTGGTGCTTTCAAGGTTTGGTTTTTTACATTCTTAATACATACAATCATTTGAATTCACTCCTATCTTACTCCTACTGCTCGACACTGTAATCAAATAGTCACAGCTGATCGTTCAGCCTACTAAAAAGATCGTCAGAGATTATTTTTTTAATCAATTCATACGTAAGAGAGGATGGAGAGATAGGGAATAATAAGAAAACTTATTCAGTGTTTATTATGAAAATTTCTATTGGGAAAGTTTTAACAAAGCAATTTTTGTTTGATGGTTAGACACTCATTATCATGGGTTTTTTATATTTTAAATATTCTGAATGATCGTCATTTATGAATCTCATTGTTTACGTTTTTATCTGAGCAGTTCCTTAAAATAATCAAGGTAATGTGTACAAAATCGTTGAACTGAAATCATTAGGTTCCTCCACACCGAAATCAACGATTGATTGGCAGTGAATAAAAGTTAGACAAAATAACTTTCATATTTCAGTGATTGAATACGTAAAAGCTAATTGTTTATTTAAAGACACCGATTAGTTTACACGCCTGTCGTGGATATATGCTCTGTATATTTAATTCCGTATTGTTTACTGCGACACTGCAAATTGTATGGCTCGCTTTTTTACGATCAATACTTAGCCGAAAATCGTGCGATTTTTGCGAAAATTAATAAAGTTAATTATGTCGTGATCAAATGCAATCGCGTTGTGCAAACGCCGCATTTAATAAGCCGGAAAATGACAATTTTAATCGTAATCCGTGTACGTATAGAAAGTTTGATCTTTTATCAATTATAGATGTTAACAGAAGACAAGCATAAATTCTAATAAATATTGGTTGTTTTATCCCAGGTTGAACTTGCAACCCTCCAAATACACAAGCGCATGAAAAATCAAAGATTTTACTCAATTACATCTCGCTGCTTTGATTAACCTATAGGAAGTGAATTCGACGATAATTGGGAATCATTTAAAATTGTAATATCATCGGATTCGATGTTCAATTTCGAAGTTTCAAAGTACTTGGGTTACTAAGAACGAGGTGGATATAGAACAGACATGCACAATGATGAAAGTATGACAGAATTATAAACAATATGTAAGCGTACTTAATGTAATAATGTAAGTAAAGGAAGTGACTTGAATGTTAAACTGCAGTGTCAAAATCATTTTTAGAAATATTAAAACTGAATTTGAGGTAACATAACAGTACATATAGTAACACTTGCAACATGAGTACTCAATTGGATATTATAATGAGACCAGAGGCCCGCTTGGATGCCAAATGGCTCAAAACCGATTTGAAGCGTTTGCTTTATCAGGATGGTTTAGCAGAACTTTGGAATGAGATGGTACGAGATGGAGAAATTGTAGGTTCCTTTAGTGATAGCCTAGTTAATGCAGCAGGCGTGATAGCTAGAAAAGGTATCAAGAATCATCATAAACTTAGTTAATGCATGTTTTCAGTTAATCGTATATTATTTTCCTAATTACTTCAGGTGAAAGTGGCCATTATTATTGTAATATGGGAGTGTTATCTTGTCTCTGTTGCAATGGGATTTGTGGTCCACAGACTGGATGCAACTGTGGATTATGTCAGAAACTAGATGAAGAAGAATTGGCAAGAGCAAGTGCATTAACAGAGAAAAGTGTATCGGTAGAACGTATAATGGATTCCTGGATTTGGGGTCCTCAACCATGTAATTATCATATTTTGAGTAACAAAGTTCCCACTTGTGAAACATCTTGTACCTGCTTGTAATTTTTGAAAAATCTTTCAGCCGTCACCGACTTAACATCGTGCATTAATTTATTGATCAAGGAACAAAGAAAATTGTGTTACGAAGTTGCGAATAGTACGTTGTCTGCAACACGATTGAGACAACGTTTGGTAGTGGCGCGACGATATTTCACGGCTCTTTCTCGGCATAAACCGCAAGAGTCTAAAGACACTCCCGCAGCATCGAAGCCTATTACCAAATTACAGAAAGTTGTGAGACCGAACGAGAAAGCAACGTTAGGTTTAGCACGAGTGGGATCTCGCGCGGCGTTAAATTTTTCATTCGCATACTTAAGACGAGCTTGGAGGTCCGGAGAAGACATAGAATTTTGCAGTGAACTCCTGTCGGAATCGTTGGAGGCCCTACAATCATTGCCTGAAGCTACGCTCTTCGAGGAAACCAATGTTTCTCAAGTTTGGTTGGAAGTAGTGGAACGATCAGCGAAATTTTTAAGACAAGTCGTTACAGGGGATATAGTCAGTGGAAAATCGTCGTGTCCAATCCCACTAACCGATCAGCATACGGCTCTTTGTTTGTTGCTCGAATTGGTGACGCAAAGGGCTACGTTATCGAGTTTATTGGATTCCGTTTGCCTGTTACTTCACTTGAGCGGCAAGCATAAGCATCAAGATAATCGAGTGATGCCCCCAGGAAGCACAGCGCCATTGGTACCGTTACTGCGTCGGTTGAACATGATACCAACGTCTAAATCAAGATGGAAAGACGCGAACGTTTTGCCGGGTCCTTGCGAGGTTTTACTAAAATATTTAAGGCTTCCCGAAGACGATACCACGTCCGTGGATTTACGAAAAGCAGCGGTGATAATAATGTGCAATCTGAGCAGATTGGCCGCTCCTCTTTTGCCGCCGATAATTACCGATAGGATCCAAAAGAACCATAGTCAGACAGTCCAAGAAGTTTTAGCCTGGGGCAGCTTGAAATTTGGCAATGGAACCTCTCCATTTTATTGCGATGCAGTCGCGGAGCTCGGTGTTAAACAACTTTGTTGCGCTGAAAGGGCTCTGATGATTCTCTCAAATAATGGAAATGTTTATATGATGTATTATGGATCTGAAACGCAATATCCGCAGAGGGTGTATGGTTTCTTGGAAAAACCAGTTACTATGATCGCTGCACATCCAGATGGAACACACTATTTAGCTCTGACGCAAGATAATTCTGTTTATTCTTGGGGTAACGGCGATGGTGGTCGCTTAGGTCACGGGGACAGAACTTGGTACGACGAGCCGAAACTAATCGAGGCCCTGGTCGAGAAGAATATCACATTCATAGCCTGCGGAAGCACCTATTCTGCGGCTCTTAGCTCGAACGGTGAACTGTATACTTGGGGAAGAGGAAATTACGGAAGGTTGGGTCACGGGAATTCGGATAACGTGACAGTACCGACGTTAGTGTCAGCTTTGAACGGACACATGGTCGTTCACGTGGCATGCGGCAGTGGAGATTCTCAGACCTTATGCGTGACAGCTTCCGGTATCGTATTCTCCTGGGGCGATGGTAACTATGGAAAACTCGGCAGGGGCGGTTGGGATGGATCAAAGACGCCAAAGATCGTTAATAAATTGTTAGACATAAATGTAGCAAAGGTGTATTGCGGTGGTCAGTTCTCGGCAGCATTAACGGCGTATGGTGAAGTTTACACCTGGGGAAAGGGCGAAGCCTACCGACTGGGACACGGAAACGAGGAACAAGTGAGATATCCGAAAGTGATCGAAGCACTGAAAATGAAAAAAGTGAAAGAACTATGCGTGGGAAGCTTACACGTGCTTGCGTTGACCGAAGATCAGCTGGTATATGGTTGGGGTAGAAACGATTACGGTCAAATCGATCCAGCGTTGTGTACTGTCGTCTCAGAGCCGACGCTTTGTCCAACGCTGTCTGGCAAAAATGTGATTGGTTTGGCTTGCGGACTGATGCAAAGTTTTGCTTGGTGCACGTCCGCCTGGTCGGTTGCAAACCGGGTGGCTTTCGTCGTAGATGTGTGCGAGGAAACTTTCCGACTATTGGATACGTTGCTAAGCAAAACGTGCGAAGGATTGCCAGGCACGCGACCACCTACTCAAGATCGAGAGTGTCTGGCAGTTGCTGCATTAAATTTAATTCGATTACAGTTGCACACCATGATAACGCACAACATCGACAGCAAATCGGTCGGACTGGCCGGTACCCCATTGTTGAACTCTTTGAAGCAGCGTTGCGTTGCGCTAGCGAGTAGTCCAGGGATCCTAGCGACCATTCAAGAAGCGGCTCAAGCTGTTTTACAAACCGGCTGGAGCATTTTGTTACCCACTGCGAATGAACGTGCGAAAACCTTGTCGAATTTTCTATCGAAAGCAACGTGCGCCAATCTCGAGCAAATAAATACCAGCAATGGCCAGCAGTTTATGGCAGACTTGTTAGTTTCCAGTTTGATGGCGGACGGCGGTCTCGAGTTGGCATTGAAAACTGCGGTGAACGCGGAGACGAGTGAGCTAGCCGACGGGAAAGAGTTTCTTGCGAGCAGCAAGTCGACAGATACGAAACAGGCAAAGGAGTTGAACTCGGAGAAGAACAACACGAGCATATCTTTGCTTCAATTAGTGAAACAATTGATTAGAAACGGTACCTATATTACACATTCGAAATTACTGGCTGTGCAACAAATGACCCATAATTATGAAGAATCGCAAAGGAATGACAACTCTCCTAGTTTGAACCTCTTGTTGAAATTTCAACGATTGCTGATCGCACAAATGTACGAATGTATCCAGGACGTTGGAACGAAGAGCCGTCGCGATCAAGAGATGCTGGGCGCAGAGTCGCTGTTGAATAAATATGTTGCTCAGATCTGTGTTCACGTGACCGATATAATGGCATTTGCAGCCGAACTGGCTAATGCCAGTGTTAAACAGTTCGTTTTCGTCAGCACAGTTCTGCGAGCCGATATTGTAACCGTTTTGTTGCCTGAACTGATCACCTGTCTCATCTTGCTACAACTCGATTATCCCTTGCTGTTGCTCAACATGAATTGGATGGAGATAATGACACCGATACTGGATGCTCTCGACCGTTTTAATAAGTTGATACCTACGATAGAGAAAAACGAGACGGATGATTTATCCTGGCCGGGTATCATAGCTCCGCAGCATGGTAACAAGGTATCGATGTCCGACGAGCCATCGGTTATCCGCTGGGCTGACTTAGAGAACCATAATCGCGACGGTGGACTTTGGGTCGTGGTGAACAAAAACGTGTACGACGTTCAGGACTTACGATTCGATGGAAGATCGAATTCCCTGGAAACTCTTCAGAGAGTTGTTGGGGTCGATACTTCATCTCGTTGCCAGCTACCTCAGTCTATGATGGACTCATATTTCGTGGGCCATTATTGTCAATCAGAACCAGAAAATACTGAGATCACAATCGATGTCACAGACGTCTGTTCCTGTTTGTTGGATACGGAGAGAGCTTTGGGTTTTCTTTTGGGACTTCACAGTCATAGGATGCGACAGAGCTTGCCGCTGCAGACAGCCGAAGAGGAAGCTGGTCGTTGGTTGAACGCCAATTTTCTTAGAGGTGGATTGCAGGTGTTGCAGCCACCGAATCCCTATGAGGAGGAGAAAGGAGAGGCGAGAAGCAACACTTCAACTGCTGCGAACTCACCTACGGAACCTCCGCTTCCTGTGCGCACCAAAAACGAGCCGCAGAAGGAACGACGAGAGGATGACCGAGTCACGGCGTTCGTTCACGCCCTGGTCGAGACGCACAAGACCGACGCTCAAGTTCACTCCTTCTTGACGATTGTCGATAAATATTCGAAAGCTAACAACCTTTTGGCGCACACAGAGTTCTCAGGCGATCATCCGGTGGAGGAAGTCAGTCGATTGCTAATGGCAGTTGTTGTGAAGCACCTCGCTCTGGGCCACCAGGTGATCAACTTGATCGATCAACAGGAAACGGGAACAGAGATCGGCTCGAAGCTCACGAAGCAACTAGCCGAAATGGTGAGAACTATTCATCAAACCAAATGGAATTTGATTAGGATTAGACAACAACAAAACAGAAGTTACAAGGAAGTATGCGCACCCGCACAGGAAAAGTGTAGATTTCTCCTGCACGAGGTAAGGTCTGCGACCAGTTATGAAATCAAGGGGTTGCAGGATCTCAAGTTGTTGCATACTGTTGGTAAATTGCGGAAGACCGTCGAGATGATGATCAGGGACTTTCGAAAGAACAAAAAGTCGCCGGGTAAACCAGAGGATATCGTGAATGCTTCAATTCAGAGCGCGAAGATGAAGAACAAATCTGATGAAGATACGATTACGACGACGACGACTACGACACCGATAATGTCGACTGTAATAACAACAACCTCAACTCCGTTGTCAACGCCAACCTCGGCGACAGTGATGACGATGGCGTCGATAAAAATACCGACTCCGGCTTCTACTCCGATAGCAACGCCAACGGCGACGTCGGCGCCGACACCCTTGTCGACGTGTACCCCGTCCCCGATGCCAACACAGAAGGAAGCGAACAGACAGCCGCCGCCTTCTCCAAAGCTGGAAAATCAAACGGGAACAAGAAAAGCGTTTGCTAAGATCACCGAGAAGATGAAACAAAAGAGTTTGAATATCGATTCGAGCGAGCTGATGGCGAACATTATAAATTTCGTGATTACCGAGGACGGAGCAGACGTCGAGACATTGCGCCGTGCTATGTACTGTCAGATGCAACGAGCTAAGTTACGCGAACAGGGAATTTTGATGATGCAGCAGTTGTTGAAGAAGGATTATCTATTGACGTCGGTGAAGTATTCGCTATTGAATGGATGGTTGGGTCTTTCCCATGAGAATAAATCACTCAGCGATGGAATAATGCATTGCCTAGAGAACATCGAGTCGATAACGCCTTATCAAAAGTCGCGGATTATCCTGGCCGAAGCGGAGGTGAGCTCCTGGGCTGTACATGCTTTGCGAGCGTACATCGTGCAAGCGGAATTACCAAGCAAGCCGAAGGTCAATGATAAGAGCAGCTTGAACCAGGGAACTTATACTTGGCTGAGAAAATTGCCCAGAGCCAGATTTCTGTTAACGATCTTGGGCATGCTGACAAATTATCAGCACGCAAACGAGATTGGATTGCTAATTAATTCTGGTACACTGTCGAGTATCCTAACACTACTCAGACAGATCGGACCATCTTCATCACCGGATGCGGACGCAACAGGCAAGCCGAGAGACTCGCTGGTGATATACGAGGATAGCTTAGACAAGAACAAACCACCGAGCGTCCAACTAACTGGCAAAGAGTTAGCACCTCTGATGAAGATCGGCACAAGAGTGGTCCGTGGCGTGGACTGGAAGTGGGGCGATCAGGACGGACCTCCGCCTGGCGAAGGTAGCGTGATCGGTGAACTGGGCGACGACGGCTGGATCCGTGTGCAATGGGACACCGGTGCTACCAACTCGTATCGCATGGGCAAGGAAGGGAAGTATGATTTGAAGCTAGCTGAGCCTCCGACGCCGCCGGAAACAGATAGTGATATCGACTCGCCGCAAGATTTAGCTAAAATCGACAAGGACGTCGCAGATGTACATCCAACGACCTGCCTGAAGTCTGCCTCTGTGACCACGTTACGCGTTCTTCTGCTGTGCTGCGGTATCGAAGCGGACCGGGTAGCTCCGTCTGCTATAAAAGTGCTCGCTTCCATTTTACGCGGTATCATATCTTCTGCTTACAAGCCCGACTCGAGTACGCAATCGCAACTCGCCAGAGAACATCATGAAATCTGGGCGACCCTCGGTACGCTGAGAGCGATCGCTAAGTCCACGGAGCTCTGTAAAGCCCTGAGCACAAAGCCGTGGATCGATTTCCTTCTGAGCATAATAGCCATGCAGGGAAATCCGGACCTGGAGAAACAGATAATGGCAGTGCGTCTGTTAGCCGCCGTTCTACCTTCTTGGTCAGCCGACAGTTCCGAGCAGATGCCACTACTAGAAAAGATCTTTCGTATACTGGGTCACATCGCGCTTACCTGCGATCTGGGAATAACGTCGGAGCTGTACTCCAACAAATGTCGTGTGTCTTTGACTGCCTCTCACAGTTCTACTGTAGCCGAGGAGCTCGTCTCGTTGGTCAGATATCTGCATTCCCTGTCGAAGTGGAACGCGACCGTGAATACATTTCTGACCTCGAAATTATCATTAGCCTCTGACCTCTTGAGCGACGGTCCTTTGTTCCACATACAGGTGAATGAGAATGGCGGAGAGAACAGCGTGAATATTCAAGACACAGTGATGGCGGCTCTCATTGTCGTCGGTGGCCTCGACGACAGACCGAGAATTGGAGGAACCGTAGAGATCGACGGGCAGCTCGCCACTACATGCAGATTTACTAAGCACTCAAAAGTTCTTGTGCACGTACACGAAAGTAATAACGATGAGGCGCGAAAGAAGGTTTCGTTTTTCGAAATGAAACGGGTAGGCGAGAAGTTCCGTTTGGACCGAATGCCCATTCCAGACTGTTTCGTTCCCGTTTGGGCCAATTTGTTGCTCGGTCACCGTGGAATGGACAAGAGGCCAAATGGCATGCCGGTGATAGCTGGTTCGGTAAACGCAACCATTTTGCGGAACCAGCAGCAACAACTCGCCGCGTTAAATGCCGGAAAGACCATGTTGGATCATCAGACCAAGCTGAGAAAAGTGTTGAAGTACCCGATCAACAATAAGAGGTGCGCCACCAGTAGCAGCAGTAGCAGCAGCAGCAACAATCATAACAACAACGACAATGATGGTCAAATGGATGAGGAAGAAAGCTTCGAGGTCGACAGTCGACGACGCGATGAGGACGACGTGAAACGCAGTATGGATCATGAGGAAGATGATAACAATGATGACAACGGTGGAATGGAAGACGAAGTTGAAGTGGAAGAGGAAGGAGAAGAGGATGGCGACGAGGACAACGATGAAGACGATCAGGATGATAACGTCGTCAAGCTGAATATTAAGAATAATAGTAACAGCAGTAGCCGCATCGAGAAGACGGAGAATCGTGGCGCCGGTGATAGCGTGAATCGGGAGATCGATAGCGAAGATAGCAACGAAGGTAGAAACAATTTTCGTGCAAGACGGACGACTCTGTTCCAGGAGATGCTCATAAGAGCTACAAGACCGCAACCGTTGAAGCCTATATTTAAGCGAAGAGAATTGGAAGAAGCAGCCCTAGCCGTTTCACAGTATTTGGCCTCTGAATTGAGGCACTCGCCGATTCAAGGAGCGGTATCGTCGATAGTGAGGGCAACGACATCGGGGATAATCGGGGTAGTAGCATCAGCAACGAGTCAGTTTTCAGAACCCGAGTCACCTGCATCAGATTGTTCTCTGGTATCTCTAACTTCAAGCCAGAAGAAGCATTGCAGAAGCAGCGGTCGGAAGAGTCCTCTGATTATGAGCCCCGTCGTTGCGCAGCTCACAGAGATGGGTTTCCCGAGGAAGAGCGTCGAGTTCGCGATCAAGAACCTCAGCACAGGAGCAGGATGCATAACAGCAGAGAGCGTAGTCGCTTGGCTGCTCGAGAATCCTGATGACTGCGACAGTGATACCCTCTCGAGTGTGATGTCGGACCCCGAAGATTCTACCAGCGAAAATATAGACGATTCCCCATCCACGCACGATCCCGCCGTTTCTTCTTCGATAGCTCCCCCGAATTACATGAAGCGAACAGATTTCCTCTCCGTCGATGAATATGCGATCTATGTAAGGGACAACTTGACCGTGGGGATGTTGGTGCGATGCTGCAAGTGTTACGAGGAAGTGGAATATGGCGACGTTGGTCAGGTGATTAAGATCGACTCGGAAGGTTTACACGATTTGAACGTTCAAGTAGCATGGCAACAAAAGGGTGGTAACTACTGGGTACGGTTTATCCACATTGAACTTTTGGGACATCCGCCGACGATACCAGGTCCGGCCACCCTTAAGATCGGTGACAAAGTGAGGGTAAAGGCGTCGATTACCGTACCCAAGTACAAGTGGGGCTCGGTGAACCATCAGAGCGTCGGTGTAGTCACAGGTATAATAAATAATGGGAAGGACGTGTCGGTAGACTTCCCGCAGCAAAGCGGCTGGACCGGCTGTGCGATAGAAATGGAGCGGGTTCCATCGTGTCATCACTCCGTCTCATGCAATTCCTGTCATCTCCTGCCGATATCCGGTCCTCGATTCAAGTGCAAGTATTGCGACAGCTACAATCTCTGCGAGAATTGTTTCTACACGAAACGCTGCCATCGCCACGGTTTCAACCGGATTGTGGAACCAGGTTCGGCGGCGGTGTACGCTGGAAAACCGGGCAGATATCACAGACAGGATTATACTGAGTCGTCCTTGATCGACGACTGGCCTAAATGCATACGGACGTTGAGTGTCTCGTCGCGGGAGAGCTGGGCAACGCGGTTGGTCGATGGTTCGGGACTCTACTGGCAGAGCTGCGGTTCCCGAGGAAAGCATTGGATTCGCATCGAGATGATGCCCGGTATTCTGGTACACTCGTTGAAGATAATTGTGAATCCGCAGGACAGCAGTTATATGCCGTCCTTGATCGCAGTGAACGTCGGTGAATCGTTCAACAGTTTGGTAGAACTAACGACGATTAGAGATATCAGCGTCAGACATACCGACACGAGCGTCCTACTACTCCAGGATGTCAAGGAATATTATCCGTGTATCGAGATAGCAATAAAACAATGCCGGAACGGTGGCATAGACTGTAGGATTCGTGGCCTTCAGATAGTCGGTAAAAGAAAAATGTTTGAGAATCAACTAACTACGTCCGTTTCGTTCCTCGCCTCGGACTGGGAAATCGTGCAGGAACAGATGAGCTCGCAGCGCGGTTCCGAGCCACCGGCGCAGCACCACTCGGCCGTCTATGTCTGGGGATTGAACGATAAGGATCAGCTCGGAGGCTTGAACGGGTCGAAGATCAAGTTACCTGTTTACAGCGAAGTCCTCTCGAAGTTAAAACCCATTCACATCGCCGGCGGTAGCAAGACTCTCTTTGTGGTCAGTCAAGAAGGGAAACTATACGCTTGCGGAGAAGGTACCAACGGTAGACTCGGCCTTGGTGACGACAGTAACATATGCGAGCCGAAACCCATTCCGTTCCTCAGCCAGTACGTTCTCAAGAAAGTAGCTGTGCATTCAGGTGGAAAGCACGCGTTAGCTCTTACTCAAGACGGGAAGGTGTTCTCCTGGGGTGAAGGCGAAGACGGAAAACTCGGGCACGGTAACACCATGTCTCTGGACAAACCGAGGCTGATCGAGGCCTTCAAGTCGAAAAGGATCAGAGATATCGGGTGCGGATCGGGGCACTCTGCTGCGATAACTAGCAGTGGAGAGTTGTACACTTGGGGCCTGGGCGAGTATGGAAGATTGGGCCATGGTGACACTGCAACGCAAATGAAACCGAAATTAGTTCAAGCTCTAGTCGGTCAGCGCGTGATCCAAGTCGCCTGCGGCAGCAGAGACGCACAGACCATGGCGCTGACTGCTGACGGTTCGGTTTACTCCTGGGGCGACGGCGATTTCGGCAAGCTAGGCCGCGGAGGCAGTGATGGGTGTTATACGCCTTTACTGGTTGATCGACTGAACGGTCTGGGTGTCGTACAGATCGAGTGTGGAGCTCAGTTCTCTCTCGCGTTGACCAAGTACGGCGAGGTTTGGACCTGGGGTAAGGGCGACTACTTCCGTCTCGGCCACGGTCATGACCATCACGTCCGTAAACCGACGCTAGTCGAAGGATTACGTGGAAAGAAGGTGATACATGTAGCCGTAGGTGCTCTTCATTGCCTGGCGGTAGGCGACACCGGACAAGTGTACGCCTGGGGAGACAACGATCACGGCCAACAGGGAAATGGATCGACGATTGTTAATAAGAAACCATCGTTGGTGCACGAGTTAGACGATCCACGAGTGAATCGAGTGTCTTGTGGCTCCAGCCACAGCATCGCCTGGGTGTTGACCGATCAGCCAGCAAACAATAATCAGGAGCCAGTTACCTTCCCAACTACAAAGGATCCACTCGGTCAGACATCTTTAAAATTTAATATCGGAGCTAGCATCGTTTCTGCAATCACATCTTCTACGGAAACGGATCAAGCTTATAGAATGTCTACTATTCTCTCGACGCCTGTTAATTCCGTGGATGCAATCAGCACCGGCGACGCGATCTCCAATAACTTTAATACATCCGGTAACAGACTTTCCTTGTCCAGCATAATCCTGTCGTTAGAGAGCAACGTCGCGAAACAGCAAGCATTGCAGCACGTGATAAACGCGCTTCGTATAATACAAGCGCGTATCGCGGTGGTTACTGCACTGCAAAGTCATTCGACTATGTCAAAATCATCTGCGGCTACTGTCATTGGAGGCATCGGAGCTGGAGTTGGAACTGGTACCAACAACGTGCCCGAAATAGCATTGCCAGAGGCAGCGGTGACCGGAGGACACGGAGGTGGACACAATCACGTCTACCAAAACGTGGGAGATAGTGCTCAAGGCGGTGGCGAAGCACCAGCAGAACTGGTTAATCTGAACAGTAGTCCACGAACTAGCCCCGAGTCGGAGGATTACCCTTTGGCAGTAGTTTTTCCATCGATGTCTAGTTCGGCAAGTTTGTCTTCTCGTGCTTCAAAAATGTCGAGCAGTGCGATGAGCGTGATAGCAGCTACTCTCACATCGAACGCACAGATCGTCGGCGACGGAGTCACCGCGGATCCGAATCTGGACGATTTCACGTGTACTTTAACGGAGGAGGATGCCAGGATGCTGGTTGACCTTCTGAAGCTCGCGGTCGCTAATCGCGTGTGCAAAGGAGCCAAGGAGACAATATCTTCTGTGCTGATAGCATTAGCGAAATCGAATCGTTCTATTCGCAGTATGGTATTGGAACTGTGTATCACAGAATTAGAAGACACGGTAGCAAATTCGAACAACAGGACTAACATGCCGCAGCCAGTAGTACAGGAAAGTCCGCATCCGTATATAGACGGCACTACGCTAACTGGGCATGTGAAGATACCTGGGGCAGAAACTCTCAGGATCGAGTTTGATCGGCGATGTTCGACGGAGAAACGCCACGATCCGCTGACTATCATGGATGGAAGTAATCGAGTTCTCGCGGTGAAATCGGGACGGGAATGGAGCGAATGGGCTGCTGAGATCCGGATCCCGGGTGACGAACTACGATGGCGATTTTCCTCGGATGGATCCGTGAACGGCTGGGGATGGCGATTCACCGTCTACCCGGTACTCGCGAGCCTCGCACCGCACGAGCTCGTCTCGGACAGGGTGGTTCTGTCTCAACCAGCTATAGCTCTCGCCGAATGCCTCCTCGACAACGCTTTGATCACTTTGGACAGAAACGTGGCTACACGATTGGCTGCCACGTTGGCTCAGTGCAGTCAGCTGAGCGTGTTGTCGGCTCAGCAGCGGATGTGGGCATTAAAGAAGCTGCAAGTGGTTTATACCAGCGGACCCGGCGTACGCCCTGAAGTCGCTCTCTCCTCATTCCTCGGCTCATTGCCTCAGGCATTACTTAAACAGTACACCTACGAAGATCCATTGGTTCGCGGTGGGAAACAACTGATGCACAGTGATTTCTTTAAAGTTTTAGTAGCGTTGGCTTGTGACCTGGAATTGGACGGGATGCAATGTTGTTCAGAGATTCACAAGTGGTCTTGGTTCAGAAGATACTGCCTATCCGCTCGCGTAGCCAAGTCTCTGGTTAATCGAACGTCTCTACCTAGAGCGTTTTGTTTAGAAGTGCAGAAACGAATCAATGAGATGATGTCGGACGGCGAAGCGAACAGCAACAATCACGAGAGTCACGAGCTATTTAAGCAGGAGCACGACGAACAGCTGCTGCAGTGGTTGAATCGCAGGCCAGAGGATTGGACGCTGCCGTGGGACGGTTCCGGCGCGATTTACGGCTGGGGTCACAATCATCGTGGCCAACTAGGCGGCCTCGAAGGCGGAAAGGTGAAGCTACCCGTCCTATGCGAGAGCCTGTCCGCGCTTCGGCCAATTCAACTTACCGGTGGCGAGCAGACTTTGTTCGCGGTCACGGCCGATGGAAAGGTTTACGCCACCGGTAAATCACTTATTCCTTTTCATTCTTCCTCTCTCTAATAGTGCTGTCCTATCTTTTATTATTAATATTCCGTGCAGGTTACGGTGCTCTCGGACGCCTAGGGATCGGAGGAACGGATTCTGTTATGGTACCTACTCTCTTAGAATCAATTCAGCATGTATTCGTGAAGAAGGTGGCTGTAAATTCCGGAGGGAAACATTGTCTCGCGTTGAGTTCCGAGGGACACGTTTACTCCTGGGGCGAGGGCGACGACGGAAAGTTGGGTCACGGAAACAGATTGTCGTACGATCGGCCAAAACTAATCGAAGAATTGTTAGGAACCGAGGTCGTTGACATTGCCTGCGGTGGTCATCATAGTGCGGCAATCACGAGCGCTGGTTGGCTTTATACTTGGGGAAAGGGTAAGGAAAACGTGTTTGTGTATTCTGTCGGTGAAGAGAATTAAAAGTTTCGTTTACTTCAGGTCGGTACGGACGCTTGGGTCACGGAGACAGCGAGGATCGATTGTCACCAAAACTGGTAGAAGCTTTGCAAGATTATAAAGTAATCGACGTTGCATGTGGAAGCGGTGACGCACAAACTCTTTGCGTTACCGATGACGATAACGTTTGGAGTTGGGGCGACGGCGATTATGGGAAGCTAGGTAGAGGAGGCAGCGACGGCTGCAAGATTCCAATGAAGATCGAGTCCCTCAAAGGTCTCGGTGTCGTTAAGGTCGAGTGCGGCAGTCAATTTTCAGTAGCTCTGACCAGATCGGGAGCAATTTATACATGGTAAGTATTCGAGTGATCACTCCTTACTTATAATAAAATAAAGCTAGCACTTCTTATCATTCTCTTTAATTTTCTAAAGGGGTAAAGGGGACTACCATCGTTTGGGTCATGGGACGGATGATCACGTTCGAAGACCGCGCAAAGTGGCGGCTCTTCAAGGGAAGAAGATCATCTCTATAGCGACTGGTTCGTTACACTGCGTGGCCTGTTCCGATAAGGGAGAAGTCTTCACTTGGGGAGACAATGACGAAGGCCAGTTAGGCGACGGCACGACTGGTGCTAGCGAGAGACCGAAGTTGGTTCACGCGTTGCAGGGTAAAAAGATTACTCGGGTCGCTTGCGGTAGCGCGCATACTTTGGCATGGAGCACGATGAAGGCGACACAGAGTAGAATGCCGGCCACTACTCCAATGGAGTACGATCTAGTCAAGGATCTTCCTTTCCCTGTACTGCACAACCGATTGGTACTTCTTCACCACTTTGCCGAATTACTCTGTCCCTGTTTACCGATGTTTCCAATCACCGGTCCTATTAGCTTGAGCAAACTGGCTCCGATATTAGTGTATACGATTAAAGAAGCGACATTCCGTAAAGTGGTTCAAGCGACGATGGTCAGGGATCGGCAGCACGGCCCAGTGATAGAATTGAATCGAATACAAGTAAAGAGAGCGAGAAGTAAGGGTGGCTTGGCTGGTCCGGATGGTATTAAATCTGTTTTCGGACAAATGGTCTCGAAGTTATCTTTGCTTACGCAGGATGTCCTGTTCTTCCCTCATAGAGTTTGGAAAGTGAAATTCATAGGTATAGTATATTTGTAGCTTATAAAGGTTTAAAAATTAAGTGAATAGGAATTCATAAAATAAAAATCGATTTGATTTAACAGGGGAAAGTGTGGATGATTGCGGAGGCGGGTATAGCGAGAGTATAGCAGAAATGTGTGACGAATTACAAAATGGTTCCTTGCCTTTACTTATACCGACACCAAATGGTCGAGACGACAGCGGCACTAACAGAGATTGTTTCTTACTAAATCCAACGGCTGATTCATCGTTGCACATGAATATGTTCCGGTTTCTCGGGATTCTAATGGGTATAGCGATCAGAACCGGGAGTCCGCTGAGCTTGAATTTAGCGGAACCTGTGTGGAAACAACTCGCCGGTATGCCTTTGACGCCTGCAGATTTGACCGAAGTCGATCGGGACTATGTTCCTGGTTTACTGTGTATCCGAGATATGGACCCTGACGAAAAAGTGTTTCAAACTCTTGAAATGCCATTTTCCACACCATCAGCTGCAGGACACGATATACCGTTATCTAGCAGGTAGTTTTTCTTCACCGGTTTCTTCACCGATCGAACTATGAATGTCAAAATTAATCGTGGCTTACGACTTTTTGTGCACGATGGTAATTAATTGTTCCCTTTAGATACCGAAAGATCACACCAGAAAATAAACACGAGTACGTCCAGCTAGCATTGAACTATAGATTACACGAATTCGACGCTCAAGTAACTGCCGTTCGCGAGGGAATGTCGAAAGTTATCCCTGTACCATTTTTGGCACTGTTCAGCGGCCCAGAATTAGAAACGATGGTGTGCGGTAGTCCGGATATACCGCTTACCTTACTCAAATCCGTTGCAACTTACAAAGGTAAACTCACAAATAATGTTTCATTGTAATCTTGATATCTATAATTTTCTTCGAAATTCTCGTAATGCATTTACTTCGTTAGGTATACAAGCGACCGCTCCATTGATCCAATGGTTCTGGGAAGTAATGGAAGAATTCTCAAACCAAGAGAGATCATTGTTTTTACGATTCGTTTGGGGTAGAACACGTTTACCACGAACGATCGCCGACTTTAGGGGAAGAGATTTTGTCTTGCAGGTGACAGATGGTTTTTATCTTGTTACAAAATATTTTATAATTATTTCCTTCATAATTTTTGTCTGGATTACTCAGGTAATGGACAAGTACAACCCACCGGATCATTTTCTTCCCGAGAGTTACACGTGCTTTTTCCTTTTGAAAATGCCGAGGTATTCTTGTAAGCCAGTGTTACGTCAAAAGTTGAAATACGCGATACACTTTTGCAAAAGTATTGACACCGACGAGTACGCGCGAGTACAAGCTGCGACCAATTCGGACACGGAAGAAACGGACAGTCTCGCTAGCGAAGAGTATATATCGCTTTAGTCGGAGTTCCGTGGTTCATTTTCTACATTCAATTTACTCGAATCCACGAATCAGTAAAGTTAGTCGCTGATCGATGTAATATGTATTAATTTGCGTATACCAAAGGTAGGTGATATGATTTCTTTTTGCATTCGTTTTCATTAAATGTAACTCGATCGAGTGTAATAGGTTTTCTTCTTTTTCCTTGTAAATCTGTGTCATTTGGAACTAAGCTTAAAAATCGTACATTTTCATACTCTCGCATTGAAAAGGAAAAAATTTGTAAATTCGTGTACTACGCAAATATTGATTACAAGTTTCATCACGTTACTACTGATAATCGTTCTATTTATAAGAATATACTTTTATTTTTCATTGCACAAAATCTTGAGAAATCGAAAATTAGCAAATATGAATTCCATTTTGTTTTAAAATGCGTATATCTCTATATATTTTTATGCTATTCGAAAGAAAAACAACATATATAGTGCACGTACGAATAATGTACGAGTATGAGTTCGTATTAAATGTAAGCAGATGAAATTTAATACCACTACAAAATACGCTACAAAAGATCAAATACATTTCATTTATTTCGATAAGGGTATACACAAGTTATAATATGTACTACATATACTTATCAAACTTATTAGCATCAATTATGTTTATTACTACACGTAAGTTGTTACGTCGTGCACCCTTTTGCGCGCTCACAACAATTTCTTGTTTCATTTCGTTATTTATTTAATTTATATTTTATACTTAATGTTTATATAATGCGAAGGCTGTGTATGTATTTATGTATATAGTTTACGTGTGTGCGCGCAATAACGACATCCGAATGACACAGTTATGTCCATGTATATTATCATTCGCCACATTTATAATTGCATATATGAAAAGAAGTAAATAAAACAAAAATATTACACGAACTAATTTCTGTTATATGTCCCATGTGAATATACACGCCGTCGAGGTGTCAGTATTTGTTAATTAACAAACAACATGTTCGATCAAATCATTTCTTAAGTTCACCAATTAAGAAATCTCATTACGGAGAAACTGCGATTGAATGATATCATATCGCTAGACGCATTTTCAGTACTTAACTTTATAAACAAAGTTAATTAGAAGGTTGATCAACACAGATAACGTTATAAATATAATTTTAATTGTAAACTAAGGATAAATAAATATATATATATATATGGGTATCTACCGTGTAACAGTTCACACAATTCAGAAAGTGTGAAGCGAAGATAAAAAATAATGAACGTATATCATATTTTCATATTAATCCATAAAATATGTTTCACACAAGTAGATGATTAATGTAAACGTTTGATTAGTGCGGTTTAAAAAACAGGGTCGTGTTGTTAAAGCAACTGATAAGCTAGCCAGATAGAACAGTTTATTTATAAAGAGTAAAACAGTAGAAGATAATATTTATTCATATTGCCTCTCTCGTCTCTGGATGCTCTCAACGAAGCAGAAGGTATTCTCGCACGTTTCTTTGGATTCGCATGATATTTATTATCGTTATTAAATCAAGTTATTTCTAGTTATATGAAATGCGCATTAACTGTACTAGATTAATAACAGGAAGACGGCGGTATTCGTCATCTGCGGTACGATTACCGGATCACGCAGATGTTGTAGTGATAGGTAAATGAGAACGTTCATTAGCTACTATTGCACATCGACACGTAAAATAAGATTATTTTGTCTCTTTTAGGTGGAGGTAACGCGGGCTGTAATGCCCTTTATCATTTAGCAAAGCGCGGTGTCAATGCTGTATTGTTGGAGAAATCGAAATTAACGTCTGGCACGACATGGCACACCGCAGGTCTCGTATGGGGAGTACGAGGGCCGTACGATACTGAGATTCAATTACTAGCTACTACTAAACAAGTTGTTCAGTCACTGGAAAACGAAACAGGGCTGAATTCAGGATGGGTACAGAATGGTGGTCTTTACCCTGCGCGCACCAAAGTGAATATCATTATTTTCAGTCTCGGTCTCATTGATCTATTTCATTTTACATCTATTATAGGAACGTTGGTACTCTTACCAGAGAATAGCAGCCGTTTCTAAAGTTTTTGGCGTAGAAGCGCAAGTTGTTTCACCCAAAGAGGCAAGGGAATTATTTCCTCTGATGAGCGAAGAAGGTATTATAGGAGCCCTCTACTGTGCAGATGATGGGGTCGTTGACCCTTCCATGTTGATAAACGCTTTAATAAAGTCGGCTAAAGGAAATGGTGCCCAGGTAGTTTCTGCTCAATACTCTTTAATATCTTTTATAAGAAAGAAATATACGGATATTTAAATCATTTATAGATCTTTGAAGATTGTCCTATCACGAAGATACTCACTAAGGAAACTATTTTGAATAAGAAAAAGGTTTACGGTGTGGAAACCCCATACGGAACCATAAAGACAGATATTATTTTGAACGCGGCTGGAGCATGGTCGAAAAAAATAGCAAACATGATTAACTTAGATATTCCTGTAATGCCGATTCAGCACACTTACGCTATTACTGAGACCATGGAAGGAGTGCAGAATTATCCACATATCAGAGACAACGATATGAGTACATATGTTCGAATCCAGGGAAATTCAATGTACATAGGCGGTTACGAGAAGAATCCATTTCAAATATCAACTGTGAGTCCTAAAGTTAAATTTGCAATGTATACTTCAAATATAGAATCGTAAATCGAATTTCGCATTTGTACGAAAGGCTCCTGAAAATTTTGCGTTCGGTCTTTACGAAGTGGATTGGGACATGTTCAACACATTCTTGGGTCCTTTGATGCAATTGGTTCCTAAACTATCGACAACAGGAATAAAGAAAACAATATGCGGACTGGAGAGCTTCACTCCTGATCTTAAACCGATTATGGGTATTTAAAGAGACTTATACATATGTATGTTTCCTTCGTTTCTCGTTTTAACTTTAAGCGAATTTGAAAGGTGAGGATCCGCAATGTTCGGGATTCTTTTATTCTTGCGGTTATAACAGCGCTGGTATGATGTTAGGAGGCGGATGCGGGCAACGCATCGCGCAGTGGATAATTAATGGGCGGCCGAATGATTATATGTTCAATTTTGATATTAGAAGGTTCCATCACTTTTATTTAAAATTTGCTACTAAAGCATTCAATTTCGAGCTATTCTAAATTCCTTTATTATTGGCCTGCTCAGATTTTCTCCGGTACAAAGAAACAATTTTACTTGGTTAAAGGAAAGAACTTACGAAGCTTATGGAAACAATTATGGTATTAAATTTCCGTACGACAAACCGTTGAGTGGCAGGAATCTTAGAACAGACCCTTTCCACGAGGTAATATTAATTTAATTACGCAGAAGTCTTGTATAAATACGTAACAAGTAAACTCACTACTTAACTTAATTATCTCTTAATTTATTATCACTTTACTTAATTATTTTAGTTACTCGTTGAAAGAGGTGCCATTATGGAAGACTGCCAAGGCTGGGAGAGGCCTGCATGGTTCTCAAACAAAAAAGTAGAAATTTTACCATACGCTTATAACGAAACAAATCGGGATGATAAATACCGCGAGATAGTAGAAAAAGAGTGTACTTTTAATTTGTCACCGTACGATCAAATAGTAAGACTTTAAAATTGAAGTAGGTGAAACAACGAAGTAGAAAAGGTACTAATTGTAAACGATTTTTAATTAGATTCGGGAAGAAGCACTTGCTTGTCGCAAAAGCGTTGCTTTATTCAATGTGTCTAGTATTGGAAAATTCTATCTTTGCGGGCCTGAGGCTCAAAAAGCGGCAGACCACTTGTTCACCGCAAGTACGAACTGCAATTCCAACGAAACTATTTACACGCTTATGTTGAATCGGAGTGGAGGAATCGAAGCGGACTGTACAGTTACAATTTTGGAGCCCGGCTCCAGTGGAATCGTGGATCCGATATTTAAAGACAAGGCGTTCTACATACGTACGTTTTTTAAAATATGAACGATCAGTATCAAACTTAATCGTTATTAATGATTAACCATGTCATTGATTACTTTTTTTAGTCACAAACGATTCATCTTATTATCAAACTTGGGCTCACATGAGTAAAGTAATAGAGGAAAAAGGTTTTGACGTAACGTTACATGATGTTACCGAACAAATTGGTGTTCTATCCGTGCAAGGACCTAATAGGTATTGTATTACATGCATGTATTAGGATTATTTGAGCTCATTTGAATAATAAAATTCTTAAATCATGATTTAGTCGAAACTTAGTGGAGAGATTGATAGAACATGAAATCTCAGATGAAACTTTCAAATATGCAACAACAAGATTAGCGAAAGTTAAAGGAGAAATAGTACGTTTGATTAGATATAGTACGGTTGGTGAACTTGGCTTCGAGTTGCACATTCCAAAATCGTCGTGTCGTCTAGTTTATACAAACTTAATTGAGTGCGGTAAACCGTACAATATGAAACACGCTGGACATCGAGCACTCTCTAGTCTTAGTTGTGAAAAAGGTAAACTACTTTTTCTTATTCGTTTTATAAAACTACTACTAATAAAATTACTTAAATGCTCAGGTAATCTCATTTGGGGATTAGATATTAGAACGGATGATAATCCCGTGGAAGTTGGACTTGAGTCCATTTGTCGTGAGTCTGGCGAATATTTAGGGAAAGCAGTTATCGATCGATTGCGAACAGCTGGGATAAAAAAGAAGTTCGTTCGTCTTCACGTAGATAGGTATAGCAGTGAGATCATTGTAAATATTTGTATTTAAGTTTTATGTCATACTAATATTGAGTGTTTCACTAGCTCCATTCCACTGTGGGGTCTAGAAGTTATATACAGAGACAATCATCTAGTTGGTTATTTACGAAGAGGGGAAAAGGGATACAGTTGTGAAAAGGCGATAGGGCACGGGTATGTAATATAAAATAAAATAGAATTCAGAAAATTGTGATTAATATTGCTTAATATCAGGTATATAAAGCATCCAGATGGAGGAGATATAACAAAGGAATTCTTGGAGAATGGTAATTACGAGCTCGAAGTTAATGGAAAACGATATGCAGTGGATCTACAGCTGCTAACACAAGTGTGATACTCGGGGTAAACAATTGTAAATTAATGTCTCTCTCAATTCTAAGAAATTTTAGATGTATAAAATAGTATTTTAAAATATAAATATATTTACATTTATCCTGCTAAGGGGTTGGCATGTATAGTCACGCTGTTTATTCGAGTCTCTGTAAGTGGTCTATAGTTCTTGGGATTCACTGGTAACTTTTCTAACTGCTCAAGAGTTTCCAAGCCATCTATTACCCTAAAACATACAGTAAACCAATGCTTTTTAATCTACAAATCGAACAGTATGGTTTATATATTACATTATACAAGTAAAAAGTATACTTACTTTCCAAACAAAGTATATTTTAGGTCCAAGTGTGGTTGGGATCCATATGTTATAAAAAATTGACTACCATTCGTGTTTGGGCCATTATTAGCCATAGAAATAAGTCCCCTTGCACTATGTTTCAATTCTTCTTTAAATTCGTCTTCAAATTTCCGGTTCCAGATTGACGTCCCACCTTTGCCAGTCTGTGTTGGATCCCCAGTTTGTACAATGAAACCTTTTATATTTCTATGAAATAAGCAATTGTCGTAGTAATTACTA
Organism: Ceratina calcarata; assembly: GCF_001652005.2. Classification (NCBI taxonomy): domain Eukaryota; kingdom Metazoa; phylum Arthropoda; class Insecta; order Hymenoptera; family Apidae; genus Ceratina; species Ceratina calcarata. The sequence goes on along the minus strand of NW_017176762.1, from coordinate 318,601 downwards.
GCACATAAGGCTAAAAAATTCTGCAAAATAAACATTTTGTTATCAACTTTCTTTCAATGTTCTAAAATTAATTCTATAAAACTCCTACCTCGCATGTTTTTGGGCACAACTCACAAAATAATTCTATCTTTATATCACCAACGTCGGTATGCAATGTTACACTCTGCAAATAAGAATTTCATTATAATTTATGTAAATATGGATATACGAACACATCAAGTATAATTCAGAACATATTTGTCGATTCGAACACTAAAGTTCCAACTTTATAGAACAGAGAGGTGTTTATCAAATTATTTTATTTTTGAGCCATGTCACTTTTTGTACATGTGCAATACATGTATGTATGCGTGAACGTTAGTAATACAAAGAGAAATAATGTTTATCACGTACCATCTTCGATATAATTGTCCAGGCATTAATGGATAACGAGATGTGCTCTTTATTATTGTTAATATCATTCACGCTCCTCGTTCGTTATTTGCATAGAGCGCATCATTAAGAAAAAATAAACGCAAATGTATATACATACGATCTACGTATAGACGCAGAGAAAGGCCATATTGAATTTTATAGAATTACCAACGAAATCAAATGCACGAATTTATTTCGATATGGACTGGAATCTACATCGAACGTATCACTTTCAAATTAATTATAAAATACGTAATAAATTGGGAAACGTATAATTATAAGATAATAATGAAGCAGATCCTAAACATACCCGAATTGTACGGAATGTAATTCACGAAGGATAGACAAGTTTGTAACCAATTTGACTTTGGTTCAGAGCGGTAAGGAATCGTCGCAGCAGGCAGGCAGTAGCGCCACTTATTTCTGCTGAATGTTCCGCTCGTTTCTCGTCGCAAGTAACGGTTAGGTAAAAAAAGATATTGGGTACTGTGGCATAGTTTTAACTCGTGAAAAAGTGCATTTAGCGTTGTTCGAAGCAGGGATAATATTATATTTTATATGATCAAACGGAAAGATATCGAATTGTGAAATTTATCAGAGAGGTGTGACAAGAAAATCCGGACGAGTGGCGCGTCTGTGCAAACGGCTCTCTTCGGTCGCATGACGTAATTGTATTGATCGCGGAAGAAGAGCCGAAAGTCGCGCATTCGCCATCTTGGACGAATTGTGGAAAAGAACTTTCTGTGTCTCGCAGGCGCGGTACGCTTGTAATAATTGTAATCCGCGGCGATCCGGACATTAATTAATTTAACTGGGAATTAACCCTTTTGTGAATTAGAAACCCATTTGGACGGACCAAGGTAAGTCATTATTTTCTTTCATTTACGTTTTCGTACCAACTTTTTTTTCTACGTGGGAACCTTGCTATCTAACACTTTATTCCTTGATCGCTCGGTCTCGAAGGATTCCTTTGTATTCCGACATCGTCTCGGAGTTATTTTGACGTTCCGCGGTATGTGATATCCACCAATAACTTCTAGTTAGTCGAATTTTAACAATACTTGGGAGCGAATCTTTTTGTTTTGAATTTTTGTGAGTTTGACATCGCGATCGAGGGGTTGGGTCCGATCGTTACACTCCGGCTGTTCCAAGCATTTTTTTATCGTTTCTCGCTTATTTTGCTCAACAATTTGCTTCTCCGTCTATAAGTCTCTCGCTCTGTCTTCTTTGTACCCATTCGTTTGTTGCAACAAAGCTTTCTGAAACTCTCCTACGCGACTTTCTATCGGCCTCCATAAGTGTTCCCTCGAATTTTACGAAATTTGTTTTGCCAATATTTTCCCGTGCGCGTTACGATTGACGTAAGGTAATATTGATTTACCATTCAATTTTCGTGCATAATTTAATAACTACCATCCGCGATAGTTTTTTCTTTTCTTTATTTTTTCCCTTTCTTTCTTCTCTTTATATTAATTATAACTTGCGTGTTTAATTAAATTCTATATATTTTTCTCCGTCTACACACTTTTATTAGTTTTGATTGACTATAAACCTGAATGATTATACTTGATGATAATTATAATTAAGAATTCAGCAGGTCAATAACAATTATATTATTACACACATATATATTTTCTCTTGCAGGATATGTTCGTTACTTCTTTATATCTTTCTCTAATTGTAATAAAAGATTTCCCAAAATCTTTGTGAATTTTTTTATCTAATCTAGTTCTATTATTGATTAAAGCCAGAAGTTTATGTAAATGTCAATCATGATTTCAGACAAAGGGTTCGTTCTTTGGGTCTGATTGGTACTAAATGGTTGCCTGCAGACAGCATGTCTACTCTGTCAGGGCTCGTGTCGAAGGGGGAGAAAGGAAAATCCAAATTCCAATCATTAGACATCAATAGCTTGTACCGGGTGAGTAGGGTGAGTTGGCCAAAAAGTTTTGTTCTATTTTCTTTGTTTATCTGTTACATTTTCCTTTTTCTATGTGTTTTTTCTTGTACCACATATAATTAAATTTATATTCGTATACACTATGTTCTCCTTACGTGTTTACTATTTTCTTTGCGCATTTTGTATTTCTATAATAAGTAAATGCACTTAACAAAAGTTCTTAAGAGGAAATGGAATTTGTATCCCATTCGTTGTATACTTAGGGAGAATCTTTAGAACAACATCAGCAAAAAAACACATTACCACGCAAACATGGAATGCAAAGTCTTGGGAAAGTGCCCTCGGCACGACGACCTCCTGCTAATCTGCCTAGTTTAAAAAGTGAACATAGCAGTAACGATCCGGCTGTCAGTCTTGTACCAAGCGGAGGAAGCGGTTGGGCTACTACTAAAGAGTCGACTACTGCCATCACTACTGCTACAACTACTACAGCTGCAACTGCATCAGATACATCCACGGTAAGTCTCATGACAGTATGCATATCTGTAAAGCGTTAAATAATTTTGATTTGTATGTAAAACTGATAAAAATATTAACTATTTCATTGCTAGTCAAATTCTTCAACCACACAATGTGTAACCGGAACTGTCACAGCAACATCATTACATTCATTACTCCCAGGACAACAAAATACTTCACCGACTTCATACTCGACAGATGCGAACAACAAATCAACATGGAGTGCAATAATGAGCAGATCTGGAGACGGTATGATAAATTGTTGAGGCAAACTGAAACGTAAACTGATAACTAGGAAACGTTTAACGTTTTAACATTTAGGTATTGCATCAGGAGGCCAACAACAATCACAACAGCAGCAGCAACAGCAGCAACAAACAGGAAATCGGGAGTTGAACGCGCAGTACGGACCTGGACCGAGTTTGCGGCCCCAAAGTACGGTTCATATAAAATCGAATAAATCTTATTCCACAGAACATTCACAATAATCGTAAAATACGTGAATTGAGACCGAAGGCATGACAGAAAAACTATTCTGTATATTACATAGAATTAATACATAGTTTTTTTAAATAAATTGAAATTTCGTACTAGCGGAAGGAAGTTGGATACAAGGTGGAAGTCGCACGGCCAGTGGTGCGGTAATAGGAGCAGCTGGTTCCGGAAGTGGGAGTTCAGGGGTCCAGGCCCCCCCTCTGAACATCGCTGGATCGGGAGGACACACCGACATACCTGGTGGCGGGCGACAGAACTTGGCCCAGTCTCCCAACATGGGCATGGTCCCGGCAGGCCCTCATAATTCTTCAAACAATCAGAACGCTCTGAGTTCTAGTTCTCATCAAGTTGGTCCAAATCTACATCATTACAGAGGACTTATACCTCCATTTGTACGTTCTTTTATTGATATGTATAATTTTTACCTTTCTCTAATGCAAGAACATTCAACAACTTGATTCCTCTTAATGAGTTTAGATGTACAGAGGAAATTTTGCCGGTGGATTTTCTCCACAATTCCCGCCAAACGCTAATTCTGCCGGGCCTAGACCCCGGTTCAATTATTCCGCGGAACGATTCCCTGCCCCGGCTGTACGTCAACAAGAACGCGAACGTGTTCCCGATGAAGAAATTATCACACGCCCAATTATTAAAGAGGAAGATCTTACTCGTATGGACGATATCTCTCGCGACGCTGGATGGGCGGCGCACGACGACATCGATTACAATCAGAAGCTTGCCTTTAGCGACGACGAACCTGATCTTGATTCATCGAAGAAAGATGAAAAGCGGGACAGCAAGGAGGAGAAAAATGAAGAAAATTCTGTAGAAGAGAGGGAGAAGACAAGAGATAACCGCGAAAACCGTGATGGCCGCGATAATCACGATAATCGAGATTTGAAGGAATCCCGAGATCAAACGACTCATCGTCCATGGATTCAGAGCTCCTTACCCAGAGATTATCGTGGTTCCAACGGAGCTAACAATTACAGCGGTCAATCGCAACTGCATGCAGTGCATCCCTTGAGAGGTCAGTATATCTACATGACTAAAAGACACTACTATAAAAGTAAAGTCGTTTTTATCTATAATGGTAATGTACACGTACAAATTTTCTGATTCATATAGGCGTAGAAGATGACGAGGCGTGGAACGAGCGACGCAGACTTAAGGTGGTTGAAGTCGCGTCTGCTGTAGAGCGTGCTCGGCAACGTAAAGAGGAAGAAGAAAAACGGTATCAGGAATCAGCTAGACAAGCGGCAGCTAAGAAATTACAGGACTTAGAACAGAAATTGAAGGAGAAACAAGCAAACGAATCGAAAAGCTTGATAAGTGTTCCACCAGTGCCAATTTCCGTACCCGATTGGGAACGTGACAGAGAAAGTAGGGAACGGGAGAACAGAGACCGCGAACGATCTGAAGGAAAGGACGAGAAGTCTTTAACGCGTGAATCACGTGAGCCTAGGGACGGTCCGAAAGACGGCAGAGATTCACGTGATCAGCTGATGTCGGATTTCCGGCAACCAGAGCGACAAGGTTTCGCAAGGCAACCGGATAGCATTCGCAGCGACCGGGACAGAGAACGAGACCGCGAACGCGATCAAAGGGAAACTAGAGATCGTGAACTGCACGCTACGTTTTCTCGACAATTTCAAAACAATCTGCCGCCTCGGTTTCAAAAACAACAGGCAGAAAAAATCAATGCCGGTCTTAACCGGATTTCTCCTAGTACCGAAAGATCATCTTTTCAATCGGTTCCATTCTCCCAGCAATACGATCCTGGTAGATGGGTTTCTAGCCACGGCTCTTTAAGTAAGTGCAAATTCAAAGTAAAATATTTATTGTATTCTAGATTTTTCAATAATTCTTACTTTTTTAAATGTATACTCCCGTCTCATCGAAAAAATATAATGCAATAATTCTCTTTGTGTCAATAGATAGCAACCTGAAAGCATCATCGCATAGCGCTCCGTCGCAACGTCGGACCAGAACCGATTCAGACATTTCTACTTCGATGGATGATGAGCGACCTCCGTCTCGAGATTACCGCGGTAGCTTACTTCGGGACGATCGATACCGTCATTCCTCGCACCGATCATACGAGACACGCAAGTCGGCCGGTTACTACGACGAGTACAATCGCAACTGCCGAGATCACGAATACGATGATAGACATTCCCGTGATTCTTGGGAACGTGAACGATACTTCGACGATAACAAAGATCGAGACTCGAAGGATGGCGTGGAATCGAGAGATATCAGAGATACTCGGGATATCCGTGATAATCGTACCAACAGGGACACGAGAGACTCGAGAGAAACTCGAGAAAGAGATAACAAAGACAAAAAGGACTATGATAATTATTTGAAGGTACATAAATTCTTAACCGCTTTCCTGTCACAACAGTCCTTAATTAACTTTCACTGCACATTTTTATTTTTTAACAGGACACGTTTGACGAGCGCAACCGGGAGCGCGATCGTGAGCGTGAACGCGACCGTGACCGCGATCGTGACCGTGATCGTGAACGCGATCGTGAGCGTGACCGTGAGCGCGATCGCGACCGCGACCGTGACCGTGATCGCGAACGTGATCGTGAACGGGATCGCGACCGGGATCGTGATCGCGAACGAGATCGGGACCGCGATCAAAGAGAAAGATCTGAGAGCAGTGAGTGGCGTGAAGAACGTATCATGCAAGACAGAATGATCGATAACCGTCGCGATGCACAGAGGGAGGAACGTATGGAACGCGGCGAGCGTCCGCAGAGACCGGATTCTCGCGACAGTCGTGCCTCGCGGGAATCGAAGACATCTTTGCGCGACGACGATTCACACAAATTGCGGGATTGCAGTTCCTGGGTGAACGAGGTCACCGATTACGAGGAAAGCAAACGCGATACGTATCACGAGGAGATTCGTGAACGAGAGAGAGATAGGCGACAACCTATGGGTCCTGTAACCAAGGAGAGAATCGAGGCCGACGAGTTGAAAAGTGAAAAGCGCAACTTGACCCAATTGAAACGGGCAAGTTCCGATCAAGAAAAGAAGGATCAGGCGAAGGAGGCTACCTCGGAGGCAAAGAAGGAAGCGGACGTTTGGAATAGAAAAGTCGATCGCGTTAGCGACAGTACACGGGCAATCGAGAGGGGCGATAATTCTCCAAAAGCATGGGCGGATGCCGTTTCGCCGACGTTTGAAAAGGAAGAGGAGAAAGCTTTGGAACCTGCCAAGGGCGAAAAGGATTCAGAAGACTTGAAACAAAGTTTCGATAAATTAAGTCTTGACAAAAGAGAGGAAACGCTGAGCGAGGATGCGACTGCGGGAGAACAGTTGAGTGATGATAAACGAGAGAAAAATATACGGAACAGAACTAGCAGCGGCAGCTCGAACTCGAGGGTACGCGAGCCTCGAGGTGGGCGTCAATGGGGCGGAAGTACGTACAGTGTGTATAGAGGCTGGCGAGGTCCCGAATCAAGAGGACGACGAAACGGGCCTAGAACCTCTGCTAGACCAGCGTCCGCTAGAAGTGGTTCGTACGCGCACACCGATTCAGAAAATAGTGCCGATGAAGTATCCGGTTCTACTGAATCTGGTAAGGAAGAAAAGAAATCGGCCAGATCGCCGAAGCCCGGTCAGAAAGCGGAGAAAGAAGAACGGAATCGGGAAGCAGCCGTGTCTTCTCGTGACGATAAACGCTCCGATCATTCTCAGTCGCAACGCAGCGACAAGCGAACTTACGATAGCAAATTGGGCCGCGAAGGCTTCGCTCCATCGGGAGAACCGTCGCGCCGTGGTCGAGGTAGCAGTTTTCGAATTCGAAGCACAGCTACCACAGGTAGCCGCATGGAGGGATATGGACCACCGTCCAGTAAAAGTCCATTCTCCTCAGAACGCAGTATTGATGAAAAACAAAGTTCTACACGACAGAACCCTCCGACGCCTACTCCGGAGAAAGAGTCAAACGTTTTACTACCGTCGCAAATCGAATCAACCGATGATAAAATCATCGCTAAACAACAAGCGCTTACTGCTGGTATAACAGGAAAACGTGCCAAATCTCCGAACCAACAATCCCAACAGGCGCAACAGTCTTGCAACAAGCAGGATGCAAATCATGCGAGTAGCGCTACTTCTTCTCAAAAGGTGCAGACTTCAAGAAAAGAGGAATCACGCTCCAAACGAACTCGTAGTGGAAGTAGAAGGGTAAGCATCCATAGAAATTTATATTCTTCACTTCCGGTTCATTTATATGAAACATTTGGTGGACAGTTATTTCTATATAACATTTATTTGTATTGATTATAGGGCAGAGACAATCGCGAGTTGCGTTATCGCGGCAGCAGTAGCAACGTATCGAAGCAAGCCTCCTCGGATGTGGGAAATGAGGATTGGGAAACCGTGTCCGAGAAAAGCGAGGGTCACGTGGAGGAACACAAAGAGACGCGCATCAGTCGCAACAAACAGTTTTCTACACGTTCCAACACAGGCAGTGGTCCGAACGCCGTGGCTTCGAACGTGCACTCGCGTAGAAACGAACAGACAGGCAATAACCGCGATCAACGTGAAAAGAACGTAAAGTCTTCCAGTACAACCTCTCGAGCCCCCGGCGCTGAGAAACGGAATTTACAAAGTTCAGGTTTTGTTAATCAAAAGAATCATTCGAGCAGCATTCCGCCATTAATGCAGACTGCTCAAGTGCAGAACGGGAGGTCGAGAAATCAAACTTCTGGCAATAATTCAACGAGTCTGAGCAAATCGACCGTAAAGGATAGTACAGTTAATCGTGTGGATGAATTGAAGTTGAGCGATCCGAATTTAGTTAATCAAACTCTTAATGACATTAACAAGAAAGTCCAGGGAAAGGAAAAGAAGGCAGCCATCGACTGCGAAATAGAAGCGAGCAATTGCACGGAGGATGGGCCGAACGTCGTTGAAGATAAGGTTGACTCCGATGGTTTCCAAGAAGTGCGCTCGAAGAAGAATGTAAAGGATTCGAGACACGGCCAAAAAGAGGAAACGAAATCCGTGAAACGTGAAAAGGACAAGGACAGAGAACGCGATCATTCGAAATCGAAAACAAACGGTGGTTCACAACAGTCTACTACTTTGCAGCAACAGATCCAGAATATACCGCCGTTGCTTGGACAAACCATTCCACAACCTTCGAACATGCAGAAACAATACGACAGTAGGACTTCGAGAAGTCAGAAGCTCGCACCCAGATTCCAAAAGCAACGCTTAGCGAAACAGCAACAACAACAACAGCAGCAGCAAATGTGCGTGTCAGAACAAAACGATTCAAATAAGATGAACAGTTCATCGAATAGCTACGCAAAGGACTCATCGAGCGGTCCCGCTCCACCACCTTCCGTCAACGCTTGGGACAAACCGTTCACGAGTCAATTACGATCGAATTCACCGTCGACTGTTCCTACCGATATCCAATTAATAGCTGGTCTGTCGACGCAGAACGATCATAGTCACGTTCATAATCACGAGGTTAACGATCAAACCAATTCTGGCAGTAGCAGCCAGCGAAACTCTCCGAACGGTGAAAAGAACGCTGGTAAGAGTCTGAAAGATCAACTGATAGAGAAAACTTCGGTCTCTGACGTCTCTTCGCCTCCGGTGCAAACATTGATCTTCGAGAATACAAATTACTCGAAAACTACCAAGGCTGGGCCCTCTGATTTGGCAGTGAAGAATAAATTCTCTAATCATATCAAGACTCAACAACAACGCGTCGAGAAACGCGCGGATTTAGAGGAAGATAATAATGCCGCTGCTATGCAGCAACAGCAGCAGCAACAAAGTCTGCCTGTAGCGTTTTCGAACAAACCGAACGATCTAATAAAAGATAAAAGCCAGGAGCCGATTCAAATGCCGCTGTCGTTCAACAAGAACGAGGACAACGCCGATATGAAATTAGACTTCACGTTTGATTCCGATCTGTCGCAGCTGACTGAGGACAAAAACAAAAGCCTAGGAATGACTCGGTCGATGCATATAGCTACTGGGCAGAACACTATTTCTCCTTCTGCAGCGGAGCTCAATCTGAAAATCGCCTCGGTAAAGAAAGTATGGGAGAATGCGCCTCCCATGCCAACCGTAGTCGAGCACGAAGATGGCAATGTCGTCACTAGCGCGAACACTTTCCCTCAACCGTTCGAAAGTACTGATGTTGATGACAGTTACAGCCCCCATCAACAGTACAATCAAACTAACATGAAAAACGAAATAACTACTTCTACGAACGTGTGCAAGGTGAGAAATCATTTCGCGAACATTATATCATGTTATCATGCATGTATATAGAAACTATTACATCACTAGAAATTGATTCGATACTCAGCATAGACTCGAGTGAGAACGCATTTCTTCCAGTTTGTTCATTCCGTCGTTTCCTTCTGATTTTTAACGTTTCCCGTCCGTATTCGAAAATCCTTTTAAAGCAAAAAAAGAAAGATAGTTACCATGGTGAAAATCAGAAAGGTAAGTGGCTAACGTGCATCTCTCCGATTTTGTTTCGAAGTCTTTTGTTTTTTTTTTGTAAAACTTGCCTAAGTATAAGCATTCGTCGTTTCGCAAATTAATTGCACATCGTCATTGTCATTTTCCAATTTTTTTCTTTCGCAAATTTTTCATTACCACGTTGCTTTTGTCATTCACTGCTCTTACATCATGATCATTTACGTTATTACAGCCATTTTCCTAACAAGAGTCTCCGTTAATCGATTTTGTTTACTTAATTATTAAGCATTACACTGTTAGCAATGAACCTAACTATTTTCACCAGAGTTCAGAAGGAAGATTTAAAAAAAGAAGAGAATACGTTGTCTCCCCCCACCCTCTCAAAAAAAAAAACATTCGCGCTTTTTGGTCGGCATCGATTAGAGTTATTGATGTCGACAGTTGATAGTGATGTAAATAGAAAAAAAAAACTAAAAAAATAATGAAACACCATGTCCCCTGTGGGAAGATGCTGACTCTTTGCCTGATGCGCAGCTGGTTCCCCCGCAGGTGAAGCCGCAGCAACAATCTTCGGGAAGCAGTAGTGGCCAATCTGGCTCGACCGTCCCTGGACCGAGTCCCATCGGGGCAGGTCAGAGTCCTATCGGACATCCTCCTGTTAGCCTGCAAGGACCGTTAAGTCCACCACCCTTTAACTCCACTGGACAACCCTCTCATATCAATTATCAGGTGATTATTCATTAATTAATTATTCAATCTTGGTGTCACGCTTATTCATTTATTCTCTTATTTATATTTGTTCTTGTTCGTTCTTCCAGGAATTCCCTCAGTATCCCGGCTCTCAAGCTGCGCAGTACGGCAGTATGTCTGCCATACCGTCTCCACCAGCTGTATTATTCAACACTGGTTCTGGTCAACTACCAGCCCAGGCGGGAGGTTTATACGGAGCATTTCAGCTGGATCAAAGTCGATCGGCTTTCACGCAATATCCGCCGTATGCGCCGTCTCTCCAGAATTCGTTCAGTCAGCAAAACGTCTACCTGCAACAACCTCCGCCTCCTCCACCGCACGCGCCTAACGCGCCTACGCCGGACATGTATCAAAGCAATCTCTCGCAATATCGAATCGTAAGTGGTCACCGTTTTAATTACTACTATATACAATGTAACATAATTCAAATTCTAATCCAGCTGCAAGTCGAATGCACACTTGAAATACAAGAAAGTTACGTTTTTACAGACCGCAGCCGCCGCCCCGCCCTTTGGCCAGAATCAGCAGTTGAGCAACAATCCCAACACGGTTCTGATTAGTTCCTCTTCGAACTCTTTGATGTCAGCCAGCGTGAAACCATCATCTCAACCTATCGGCGCTATCGGAACCAAAGCTCCGCATTTTCAAGCACCGTCTGCTCCCCAACCAAACCCAGTAAGTCTTAATTACTGTGACTCGTAGTTAATATTATCGTCTATTTTCTCACACGTGAAGCTGTTTATAGAATTCTTCGGGTGATGTTCTTTTTTCGTTTTCTTTTTAGTTAACGTACATACCATATGATCCGAATCAAGTACTCGGCGTGAGTGGCAGTTACATGGGCAATTCCCAATTGGTGCAGAGACCTGGCCCGAATGTACAAGCGTCGGCTAATAGCTATTATAGCGCGACTTCAGCTGGTGAGCAATTTATTATTATTATTTGCTGTAATAATTCTTCAGGACGAATCACTATCGTTACGTTTTCATTTTAGACGTGTTTCCCGGGTCTCAAACAGGTTTTTATCAACCTGGAGGCGCTACGCAACAGACCGGAACTCATTACGGACTCCAAGGATTCGGTCAGCACAGTCAGAGCTTGGCAACTGGTAGTGCCACACCTGTCGGACTCCAAAACTTCAGCTCCGGCTTCTTGTCTAGCTCAGGTCTACAGATCGCAGCGGCCGCGGCCGCTCAGCAATTTCGCAATCCGACCGGAGGACTTCCTGGACCGGGAAATACGGGGCCTAATTTTCTCAGCAAACATCAACCACAAGAGCAACCCAGACAATTGAAGAGTCCATCGGGAAACCAGCAAGACGTTCTAGCATCAGTCTTTAGCTCTAGTAATTTCACTTCTTTCGTTATATGTTAGATTGAACACTGAAATTGTATAGTAACATAATGAATAATTTTCCAGCGCCTCAAATTCCATCTCCCAAGTCTAGAAGCTGCAAACAACAATCGTCTTCTCAACAGTCGCAACCAAGTCCGACGCAGCATCACAAATATCAGCAATATCAAGGCGTTAGTCAATCAGCTCTGGTAAATAGCATCAACCTGGTTCACAAATTTCGCGAATTCCATTAATGCTCACCCAAACTGCTAAGACTAAGACACTTAAGTTGTATGAAATGTCTCTACAGGTATTGCAACAAAATATACGCGGCATGGGCATGCCACCGCGCGGTGGAATCCAACCGTCTCAACAAAGATACCCGCCACCGATTCAACGACCGGTCGTTCCGTTCACGCCCGGCCCGAATCCGAACAATCCCACCCAACAGCAGCAACCTAACTGCATGCCCTCCCAGCAACAGCAACAACAAACTCAAATCAACCGTCACAGACCGAATCTGCATCAGCAGCAGCAGCAACAGCAACAACAACGAAACATGAAGATGCAACAACAATATTACTCTACTCAAGGTTCGCGCTTGTCACGTCGTATTGATACGAACAATCATTGAGGAAAAAAATGGTCAAAAAGTTAAGAATTCCAGTCGCACGAGAACCGTTCCTATGTTTGTTTTGTTCTTCGTTTTCAGGAAACGTCAAAATGGACGCGAACGAAAAAACGGATTCACACAATGATAAAATCAACGACGGTAGCTCCGGTGCACAACAAGGAGGCGCCAAACCGAGTGTAAACTCGCAAGACAATGACAATAAGGAAGAAGTGAATCAACAAAACGAGTGAATTGTGAAAAAAGAACATTCAGTCCACCATTTGAAACAAAATATATATATATATAATTAACGATCACACATACACACATATATATACATATATATATATATACATATACATATATATATGCATATATAATGGTACGACGTTGATCGGAAGGTAAATGATAATGATCATGAACTTATCGTACATGTGGAGCGAATGGTAGCTCGAGATTGGTATTATGTATTACTGTCAATTTAAAGCAGCTTGCGAGCTTGAAATTCGTAACTTCGATTGCATCGACCACGTTTCGTTTTGATTAATAATTTGATCGTGACGTGTATCGAAACGAAGGAATAATTATAGGTGACATTTGTTACATACATACCGATGCTTCTCCGAATTAACAATTATAGAAACACGTGTTATCTTTTCATAAATTTCGAACAATGAGATTGCTTTTGTCGAACGTTTCACCTTCGTTTGAAAATCGTGAAAGGGGTGCAAGAATGCCCGAGCATGTGTAGGATAAAATGCTGCTTGGCAAGAAGATGGAACTCAATCGATTTCCACGAGACTGATTGATCCAAAAAAGAGAAAAAAGAAGAAAGCAATCATTGATTTCCTCAACGACGGGGATACCAACAACATATTCAGTTGATGAAGAGAGAAGGAAGTTAAAAGGACTAGACTGACGCGCACAACGTATATAACTCTAATCGATATCGATCGATCATCCTAACCGATTAACTGCGTTTATCAACTACTATGAAGATTAATGAATGTGCACAAGACTTATGTTTCTGTATGTGAACACGACGACGGTCTGTGGTATACGATAAAGCCAGATTTCTCGTGAGACTTGCCTCGAGAAAAGTATTGCACGATCGTTGCAATTATTCGCAGAGCATCACTTTAAAAGAAAATAAGGAAAACGGAAACAAAACGACAAAGAAGACTGTTGCGTATATCGAAATTCCAACAAAAAAATGGAAAAAAGGAAAAGGAACGAAAAAATACATTAAGAATTATATCCGTGCGGCGATTCATCGTCGTATAGATCTGCATGATGTTGTCCCTCTAAATACGATATGGCAAGTAAAAAAGAGTTCATGTACATTATTCGTTTATTAATATACTGTGAGGTCATGAGAAAGCTTGTGAAAAAAATAAATAGTGCAACAATTGTTTATAGTACTGAATGTATTATCATGACCTAGCCACTCTCGGAAAGAGTATCAATGATTAGGGGAAAAAAATGTAATGATAACGAGGAGTGTTTTGCTTGCAGAAATACGAAATGCGCTCGATTTCTTCGCGTGTAGTAATATTTCGCTAGTAATATCTCACAACACTGTTTGTCGCAACGTACACGTCGTACAAAAAAGAAATGTATATTCTCTTCTTTCGTTACGATTCAAACATCATTATTATTATATTATTAATATTAATATTATTACAAACATTATTTTATTTTAATTTTATTTTATTTGTAGTAACTTTCGTCATCATTATCATCATCGTTCTTTCTATTGTATTACAATGCTACATATATACAATATACGATCATCTTCATCGCCGCCGTTGTTACTACTGCCGCTGCTATTGTTATTAATTAGTACCACAACCATCATTGAAATATCATGCGTAAAATTGCTAAAAACTTAGTGTTATAATTTTCAAAACTGAATCGGTAACGTGATTATTATTAGAATGACATCATGGCTGTCGTCATCGATCTCGCCGTCGCCGCAAATAATACAATGATTACTGCACGGAAATAATAAAAATATAATAGTTTTTCCCTAAACTTCAAATTAAATTAGTTTAGATTCTGGAATGCAAATGAAGTACATACATACATACATGCGTGTACTTATTTCCCGCACATGTTTCCGCGTGAATCGATTCCTACATTTACGTTCATAAAAGATATAAAACTCCAACGATGGAATTTATTACTCTAATCTATAAATGAAAACTCAAACTCACAATATATCCTTACCGTATTCGATAAATACGACTGTAGACTGATTTATGCAACGAAAATAGATATGTGAAATGAAATGAAGAGGATTCGTTGTTAGAATAATGGCGCTAAAATCGCGTATCTGTCTGAGAAATAGCTATCAGCGATAAATGAAACAGTTGATATCAATTTTTTTATCGTCTGTCACACTTGAAGGATCTACATCGAGTTTAGTGATGTGTTCTAAAATCAAAGCAACATTATAATCTGGAATAAACAATTGCAACTGTTGCAAGGCATTCTTTCGAATGATTCTTTTTGTTTAACAATTGATCGAGAAATGTTTGTTAAACGATTGTTACTTTCGACCGTTGTGTGATACATGTGGCTCAATTCTGTAATAAATTAATGGGGAATGAAAGGAGTGCCCTTAGCGGGCTAGAAATCGACGAGAAACCGGTTCAAATAACTGATTTTTGGGCCCATTATTTGGCCCGCGTAAACGGTCATAATGTTCAAACCATTTCGGTTTTTGTCAGTGAACCATTATTGCATTATAGTGCAAATTTTGGAAATCCATCGCCTCTACAGAAGGCTGCAAAGGTTAATGTTAATGTATCGATTACCTGTTACATTATGTACCATCTGAGTCGAGCATATAATAAATTTTATTAATAAC
>NW_017176762.1:270981-302548 GCF_001652005.2 Ceratina calcarata | reverse complement strand
CGTAACTTCTATATTCCTATGAAACGCGCTCGTTAAGGAAAATGATTAGATTTAATTATTATTTTCAGCTATGTTATGCGAATAGTTTTTCGAAAACGTTTGATCGCCTCGATTATTACGAGTATGTGAAAATCTAAAACTGAAAAATAGCCGAGTATCGACGATGGTGCCTTTGACTTACTGCCAGACAAACGTTCTTACATTTTTCGTATGATTTCGAGCGATTAATAAAAGTATACTATGTATTTTAGGAGAACAGTAATCGCTTTTGAAAATTGCAAGTTCTTGCGATGCACTTCGATCTTTTTGTTATTTCATTATCATTATTTCATGTTACTGTTATAATTAGCGGATGCAACTTGAAATTAATAGTGCTCGCAACAGCAGTAATAGTAGTAGTGGTAGTAGTAACACTTTTAATTGATCGAAGCTACTAATATTCAATAAACAATTGTCTATGAAATTGTTGCTAGTTCTACTAATACTCTTTACTCATATTTTTGCTGACATTGTTACTGTTACCACAAGGTATTTTACTACTGCTGTAGCACATACTCTTAATAATGATATTTTATATACATATTACTTTGTACCATATTGTGTATTATTAATTTCATTTTAGATACTAGTCTGTATTAATTATATCATATTCCGTCTTTTATCCTTTCTTTTATTTGATTGTCATTTTTATTAAAACTATGTATCTTATTGTCGTATGTATTGTAAATAGATAGCTTATCATTCCCTTATTTTTCTAAATAAGGTAATCACTATCAAAATCCAAAAATCTTTTCTTAATTGATACACTACATATCATTATTAATTTCTACCTGCTTATTATTACCTGCTACTATCGTTATTAATAATATAATTATATCATCAATGTAATTATTTTCATATCCTATCAGTAAATAATCTGTAAATGAATTATTCAACAGCTGAAGATGATGAAAAACGAATAAAGTAAGTATAAATATGATGAAAAAATAATACAATGATTACTGCACGGAAATAATAAAAATATAATAGTTTTTCCCTAAACTTCAAATTAAATTAGTTTAGATTCTGGAATGCAAATGAAGTACATACATACATACATGCGTGTACTTATTTCCCGCACATGTTTCCGCGTGAATCGATTCCTACATTTACGTTCATAAAAGATATAAAACTCCAACGATGGAATTTATTACTCTAATCTATAAATGAAAACTCAAACTCACAATATATCCTTACCGTATTCGATAAATACGACTGTAGACTGATTTATGCAACGAAAATAGATATGTGAAATGAAATGAAGAGGATTCGTTGTTAGAATAATGGCGCTAAAATCGCGTATCTGTCTGAGAAATAGCTATCAGCGATAAATGAAACAGTTGATATCAATTTTTTTATCGTCTGTCACACTTGAAGGATCTACATCGAGTTTAGTGATGTGTTCTAAAATCAAAGCAACATTATAATCTGGAATAAACAATTGCAACTGTTGCAAGGCATTCTTTCGAATGATTCTTTTTGTTTAACAATTGATCGAGAAATGTTTGTTAAACGATTGTTACTTTCGACCGTTGTGTGATACATGTGGCTCAATTCTGTAATAAATTAATGGGGAATGAAAGGAGTGCCCTTAGCGGGCTAGAAATCGACGAGAAACCGGTTCAAATAACTGATTTTTGGGCCCATTATTTGGCCCGCGTAAACGGTCATAATGTTCAAACCATTTCGGTTTTTGTCAGTGAACCATTATTGCATTATAGTGCAAATTTTGGAAATCCATCGCCTCTACAGAAGGCTGCAAAGGTTAATGTTAATGTATCGATTACCTGTTACATTATGTACAATCTGAGTCGAGCATATAATAAATTTTATTAATAACAATATTTATGCTTTTCTCTATTTCAGAATCTAATGTTATATAGACATCCTTGTATATTGAAGTATGTTTCCTCATGGTCAAAAGGAAGCAAGTATTTTCTTGCCACTGAACAAGTTAAGCCTTTGATACAAACGTTAGAAGCTCAAAGTACATTACAAATATGCATGGGCATGTGCAGCATTTTACGGGCATTAGTTTTTCTTCACCAGAAAGCGTCTCTGTCTCACAACAATATCTGTGAAAGTTCCATTTATGTTACACCAGAAGGATCGTGGAAGCTCGGTGGACTGGAATGTTTGTGTAAATTTAAAGAATTAACTTCTCATTTGAAGAAAATAAGGAGTTACAGATATGAAAAAGCAATATCTTCTGAGGAAGATGCAGCACTCACCTCCACGTGTTTCACATCGATAGATGCATATGCATTTGGGGTATTAGCCGAAGACATATTAAAATTAAAAGAACCAGGTGTGAAATAATTTATTGTTTATGGTTTATAGAGATTGTAAACAGATTTTGATAGAACACGTGTCCCATTTTAGGAGATGTTCCAGGTCTGTTAGAGTTTAAACAATTTTGTAAAGATAATCTGCAAAACCCAGATCCATCTTTAAGAAGCGACTTATCCTATGTACTTCAACATTCATTCTTTAATCATGACTTTATGAGGATATATGCATTCTTAGATGAACTACCTCTGAAGAACAATCAAGAGAAAGAAGTATTTTTTGAGTAAATATTCTTACTAAAAGAAGACAATTATTTACAGAGTAACTATACGTATAGACGTTAAAATATTTTCATCTTATTACAGTAGTCTAATAACGCAATTAAGAACGTTTCCTGAAAATATAGTTGCCGAGCAATTAGGTCGATTATTACTCTCAAGAATGGTTTTATTGGATACAACAGCACAGAAACAGCTTCTACCATTTATTTTGAAGCCAAAAGGTGAATAGTCTTTAATGAAATTTAATCTGTAACATTAATCAGGGCTTGAATGTTATTTTATTTACAGATGGAAAGGATAGTACAAATGATAATTTATTTACTGTTTCTACGTTTAAAGTTTACTTGGTACCAAAACTCTTGCAGATGTTTTGCATACGGGACGTGTCGATACGTTTAGTCCTCCTAGCGCACTTTAATTCATTCGTTCACACTTTCCAAGCGAATGAGTTGAAGTCCCAAGTACTTCCCGAATTGCTTGTCGGAATTAAGGATACAAACGATCATCTTGTATCAGCGACGTTGAAAGCGTTAGCCGATATAGTTCCAATTCTGGGCGCTGCAACTGTTATCGGTGGAAAGAGAGGAAAATTATTCACGGACGGACGACCAAACAAACTAAAGGATAATAAAAAAATCGACGACGGTACAAGCATTGCTCAGTTTCCAATTTCAACGAATCTCGTCGAGAAACCAATCAACCTTCCCGAGAGGCCGTCTCCTGACGGTGGTGAGGACAAGAAGGAGATTGCTTCCATAATTATCGACGAAGAATACACATGGTCCGATTGGGACATTCAGGAAACCGGAGATGCGCGAGTTTCTCGGCATTCTGAAACGATACCCAGCAATTCGGATACAACACCAACCATTGTTACAGATTCTATACCGAGTACAGATAAAACGAAAACTGAGGCAAAACCAAGGAAAGTAGCTGTTTTATCTGATATTTCAGAGCTTGATATTAAAAATTCAAAATCGACTGACACATTAAAAGAGGAATATGATTTTTTCACGGATATGGAACCGATAATAAAGAAGACACAGATTTTGCATATACAACAATCAGAAGTGGTATCGAATAGTGTGTTTGACGTAAAGGTAATAAATGCAGAAACGGGAGAAGGAAGTAACTGTTGGGAGGAAGATTTAAGTGACTGGGGAGTAGAGGAGGCCCAAGATGTACAAACATAAAAATATGTATATAATTCTCTAGTGTGCTTTTTCTATTCAGGAGAGTGAGGAGTCAGATAGAATTCGTTTTATTGCGAATAAGATATGAAGGGATCCATTCCTAAAAATGTGATTTGTGTAGCCACAGCATGTCATGTATCTATATGTAAATGTATTGCCGCTTTTTAAGATTACACGAATAATTTATGTAATGTAAATTTCATAATAAATATACATGAATATTTAATACCTACATTAGTATTTATTCATCATTGATTCGTATAATTTAATATAGAAAAAGTTATTTCGCTCTGATACGGCCGAATTTTTCTAATTTCCCACCATTTCTTCAAGTGTAGAATTATATTTTAGTGCATATATGTACAAAACGTGAGGGCGCAACAAGCGCCTGAAGGGAGGAGCGGGAGGAACGTTGAGGAGCGTTCTTTTTCTACGTGGAGCATACGGGAACGGTGTTCCACCTCGGGATTTTATTCTATTTCTTATAATAATGGTAAGCCAGATTTATTTAAGATTTGTTTAATTAGGTAAACAAAATTCCCAATTATTTGTGGAAATGATTGAGTAATAACAAAGATAGAGGATGTATGGAATTCGATTGGATTTGGATAATGATGTTCATTGTCGCGACACGAGTTCGTGACGATATTACTGCTTCCATAAGTTCACAATTCGGATAATACATTATTAAAGAAATTCAATCGTTTATCTGTTTGTATTATTAGAAGAAAGGTCTCGCTTATTGACTTTAAGACCGCATTTTAATGTATGTGTTTGTGAAATAACCAACGGAGACGATGTGGTATAATATATAGTAATATAAGCCTTTGTAAATAAATAGAATTATACACTTTCAAGTGATGAAAATCTAGCTCACTTTGATAAAATGATAACATTGTTTCCTATGATACTGATCGTTGCATAATAAGTGAGATGTAAAACACACGGGAAATGGAAGTCTGAACATACTAATGTTTTTTTTTTAGGGTTTCGTAAAAGTTGTCAAAAATAAACAGTACTTCAAACGTTATCAAGTTAAGTTCAAGAGGAGGCGCGAAGGAAAGACTGATTATTATGCACGCAAAAGATTAACCATCCAAGATAAAAATAAATATAACACTCCTAAATATAGGTTGATCGTACGATTATCGAACAAGGATATTACTTGTCAGGTAAATATGCTCAATTATATAAATACTTTCTTTGTCCAGTTGCTATATAATATGGTATGTACATAGATTGCATATTCAAGAATCGAAGGAGACAGAATTGTGTGTGCTGCGTACAGCCATGAACTTCCAAAATATGGTGTTAAAGTAGGCCTTACAAATTATGCTTCTGCATACTGCACAGGCTTACTTCTGGCTAGAAGAGTAAGTATGTTCATTCAATTCTATCATAATCACATAACTTCTTAAATATTTATCAAATGATGATACACTCAGCTCGCTTTGATGTACAACTGAAGAGAATTAATTGTTCCCTATATTATAATTCTGATTTGATAATAATAATCATTATTAAATCACTGAAATCGTTTACACCTTTTAAAGATGAAGTTCTCTTATGTTTTTCCATAGTTACTGAAAAAGTTAGGACTGGATACCCTGTACGCTGGAACAACAGAAGTGACCGGTGATGAATACAACGTTGAAGAACTGGATGATGGTCCTGGAGCATTTAGGTGTTACCTGGACACCGGACTCATGCGTACGACCACTGGTGCTAGGGTGTTCGGTGCGATGAAAGGTGCCGTTGACGGCGGCCTCAATATTCCTCATAGGTATTCATCAAATAATTGTTACCACGAATAGAATTCCAAAACGAAATTTAGTCAAATCCTAGCATTATGATGATTTTCTGGCACATGCGCGTCATCTGAGTCACCGCAAAGCGTGACTTTGTATCTGTGTTCTACAGTGCAACGTACCGTTTTTGCAACGACGTAAAAAGATTATAATCGTGTCTCTGATAATACAGAATCGAACATTGTAGTAGCACAGACACTCACATGACGTAAGATACTTCATGTATACATGTTTTGATAAATAGCACCAAGAGGTTCCCAGGATACGACAGCGAGTCTAAGGCTTTCAATGCCGACGTCCATCGGCAACACATCTTTGGCCAGCACGTGGCCAATTATATGAGGACGTTAGAAGAGGAAGATGACGAAGCCTTCAAACGACAATTCTCGCAATATATCAAAAATGGTATCACAGCTGATAATGTAAGTGTCCATAAACATTGTTTGCATTCGTCCAACTTATAATTACTGCAAGAGCTGACGATCTTCGCAGTGTCGCAGTTGGACAATATAATCACATTGGTTTTCAAGGATAAATGCATGAATTATGGCATTTTCAGTTCAACCTATGTTACATTTCACTTGCCAATAATGTTTTTTTCGTTGTTATTAATAAATACGTACATTCTGATTTTTAGATCGAGGGTATCTATAAGAGCGCTCACGAAGCTATACGCGCGAATCCAGAACACGTGAAGGTCGCGAAGGATAAGGTGATCGTGAAAAAGCGATGGAACCGAGCGAAACTTTCTTTGTCCGAGAGAAAGAATCGTGTCAACCAAAAGAAAGCTTCTTTCCTCAAGACACTGGAAGAGGTGGAAGCTTAATTTCGTTTTGTATCAAGGTTCAGGTACAGCACATGTTCAGTGTATATACATCGTGTATACAGTGTTCACCTGCGTGTAGACAAAGTTTTGGTACAAAAATAAAGACCTGCGATGAAAATTTCAAATTTCTTTATATGCACGAATGCAAAGTCGATCCTAAGTAATTTATTTAAAGATACAGCACACGATAATAATTATCTCAACATAAATATATGTCATGTGTCACAAATATAATCTTGAATTTATATATATTTTTTTATATTATTTTTCACTGTCTTTTATAATGCATAATAAACACAATGTTCATTGTTCGTATTTGTACTTACGCGTTACATTCGTAAATATAAGTGCCTACGCACATACGTAACAAATTTAACGTTCAAGAGTGGTTTCAAATTCTGCTTTGAAATATTTAATACAGATCATAAATAAATTAAAGATCTTTCTCTGATATGGAATTTAAAGTATAAAATTTTAATTCGAGATTAAGGTGAATAGTTTACGTATGGCAAATACTTTTTACCAACGAACGTGCGATCCACGAAATTAACATTTTCTATCTATTAACGAAAAAGCGACAATCTACTTCGAGAGCCAGGCAATCGACCCTGTTCGTCGACTAATCCAGCTTGAATGTCTGCAATGGAAGGTACAGCCCTTACTTCTCCCCGTGCTGCTACACTGGGTGCCGATTTGAGTAAACGACACGCCACTCGTCTTATATCATCTTTTGTTATTGCATCTGCAAATAAATATGAACATAAACAAGAGATCCTCCTACATTAAATTAACAAATGCACTGGATAACGTACCAATTGCCTGTATAAAGTATTCTGGTCGTTTCCTGGAACCAGTGGCTAAAACCTGCCTTCCAATATCTTCAAATACAACGGGCCTTTGCTCCAAATTCATAAGTAACATAGACTGCAGTTGTTTCTTCGCTCTCTGTTATCAAAGAAGTACAGTTTCAAGATATAAGACCAAATAGATGGACGTATACTCTTACAAATGTGATTAAACATTATAAAGGAAGTTATACCGCTAGCTCGTTGTCCGTAATATTGTGCGCCATAGTGACCATCTCATGTACGATCACTTCTACCATATCCTTCACGTGGGACGGCGTACAAGATGCATGAATGTAAAAAAGTCCTGTGTCAGCGTATGCATGATTATACGCTGTTGCACTATACAACCAGTGATATCTGGAAAATGATTTTCTCTCAGCGATACTTGTTCTTCTGGCAACAATTGTTTAAAGCCCTACCTGTTAAGTACATTCGTGTATAAGCGAGTGTACATTCCCTTTCCTGGGCCTCCAGCACTAAAACTATTGCCACCACCCATCATCATATTCAAAACGCACATGGCTACAAAATCTGGATCTTGATGAGAACATCCCTCCAAACCTATCACTGCATGCGATAATTCTGGCAGACCACTCGGCCCTGCGTACACAGGAACATTACAATCTTCCTGTAAGGAATGATAGAACTTTCGTTTATCAAACTACAATATTCCTTAGTTCTTGTATTCAAGTTCAAACGATACTTACAAGCATGTAACCTCCTGTGTATTGAGCAATCGACGTGTCGACCATGCTCAAACGTTTGTTTATCGAATCTTTCTCATTTCCTCCTTGCGTCTGTTCCTCCTCCTCCCATATAGATTTTTCTTCGACAAAGTATCTATTATATAACAACGAGTTTAATTCGAAGATGATCCTGTTTAACAATTAAATTATCTATTTTAATAAATATTTTACTCTTAGTTACTTTTGAACCGCGGAAATGAGATCTTCATGCTTTATACCAACTCCGGCCACTACCATTCTTTGAGGTGTGTAATGACGTTTCAAGTATTCAAGCAATATTTTCCTATCAATACGCTCGATATTGTCCTTTGGACAAATCTTTGGGAGTCCAAGAGTATTATTTCTATATGCAGCCTGAGGATCAATTTGATTTAATTATATAATTCTCAGATTTCTTTTTATAGTTCCATCTACTTACTGCATGAATCATATCCATTAGTATTGGTTCCTGTTCTGGCCTCGTGAGTAAAGACTCCAATTCAAACTGAATCATTTGTCTTGCAGCACATACCTAGAAATTTTAATCTTTAATACCAAACATAAAACAATAGTGGATTAAAATAATATAACACAGCAACTTCTGTACCTCGTCGTTCGTAATTAAAGGCCTTAAAACAATGTCAGCTAAAATCTGTACAACAGTATTTAATCCATTACGTTCTGCAGATGCTGCATAAACAAATGTGTCTCTGGATGCTTGACAGTCGCATATCCCTCCATGTTTCTCTAAAGCCAACATTATTTGATCTTTGTTCTTATAGGATTTGGTAGACTGTAAGAGTAAATTACTGTTTTTGTTTTATTTCTTTTATCCCTGGAATATTAAAATTTGAAATTGTATTATAAATATCTTACTCCAAATGCCAATTTCTCTAAGAAATGTGAGATACCACTGGGATATGCAATCTCATATCGGGGGCCGGAATCAAGCAATACTGTAAGAAAACATTAGTTTCAAAGAAGAAACTTCAAAGTTTGTATCAAGTACAGCATTTAAACTTACCACCTATCGTACAGAATTGGCCAAACCTATTTTCAGACGCGACTTTCAACCCATTTGGTAAAACTGTCACTTTGGTGACCTGATGTTCTTCTTTAGCACTAGCATAGACAGCTTTAGGCAAATTAGGGACAGGTTTGGTCAACGGAGGAAACGGTGTAATGATTGAATTTCGTGTTAGCTTGGTGGGTGCATTATTAGTGGCTAAATTACATTTATGGAAAAGGGAACAAGTCTTTCTTTGCACAGCACTGTAAAAAACATTATTACGTTTAATGACAGAGAAATTAATTATTGCCAAAGGTATTCAAATCTCACAAAATTTTCCCATGAGGTTAATGCAACAAAGGCTTTTATCACTGGTGTTTATATCGTAAAACTTTTTTGTTCTCTATAAAAAATAGTTACCTTTTTGTAACAGCAACTGTCAAAGAACTTTGCGTCACTTTCATCAACATTTTCATCTTATTATGTCTAACGAAACATTTAACACTTAAGTTTATCCGTCGGTGTCACGATTCGGAGTACTTAGGTATCAAAACGAAACGACCGCATGTATTTCGACAAAAACAAAACTAACCATAATAGTTTTCTATTCTATTCAAGGTTCTCCGCATTAAGTACACGAACTTAGATGCATTTCGATAATAATTTCAGATATAATTATATGCAAATCAGTAGTTTCATTCTCTTCCTTGCCGTTGGTAGCTTGAGTATCCCTATAGTCTGACAGTTTTAAAATTGTTTGGCAGCTGAATGAAACAGTTAAGTGCGGCAAGTGCGGTGAAGTGCGGTCACGAGGAGTTCCGCGTTACTCTCGTGAAAAATGTCGAATTTCCAAAATGAATATAAAAGAAAACCGTCAGGTTTTGCGAACGTGGGCGAGCAACGCGTTTTTCGGGCGATACAGCATGAGAAGGAGCGTAAGAAACAAAGGGCTGCGAAGTTCGATGGTAACCGTAACTTGATGACATCGGACGAATCGAATCGGATAAGGAATGAGGGTTCGTAAACACGCCGATGTTATTCCATTTTTATATGAAACAAAATGATTTAAATATATTGAATCGTCATGAACACGTCAAATCTGCAATTTACTGATTATATGGATACCAGTTCCCTTACTGTTATATCAATACCACTGTAATTTGATTACAGAAGTACCAGTAGCTATCAAGCCCGATCGTGCAACTAAATTTTTGAAGTGGAAGCAGGAAAAAGAAAAGCGGAAGAGACTTGAGCAAACTAAGAAGAAACCATTCGTGGTCGGTGTAGTACACCATAAAATATATTCCCCAGTTGTCAAAGATTCAAACGATTCAAAACCAAAACCGTGCTTACACCAAATGAGACATACTTATATACCTAAACTTGATCCTGTCCCAAAGAGAATTACTAAAGCGACAGAAAAGAGGTTGCAGAGTAAAGCAGCAGAAAATAAAACAAATACAAAAGTTCCGTTCAAAATGCCAACAGCTATCAACAAAGATAAGGAAGATAAGAAATTGGAACAGTCCTTCAGTGTTAGCAGCGTTAAAGTTAAATCGACTGAGGAAACGCCTGTACGTTTATTCGGTCGAGTGACCATGGAGACCATGACACCTGTTCCAAGTAAATCATTTAAATCTCCGACCGTAGAAATTTCAAATCTGAATAGCAGTATTACAAATGATGTAATACAGCCAGATGATGCATCAATGATAGATGCGAAGAATTATCTTCATTGCACTGAAGATAGTTCTATAGAAGCTGTTGCATTGCACTTGTCGTCTGATGAAAAGGAGACACTTAATCGCGACAGCGGTGACGATAATAATGAAAAGAAGACTAATAACAGCATTATAAGTAATAGGTTCTTGTCGGATTCTCTCTGCGAGCCGGTCTTTTATTCGCCTTACGTAGTTTCCAGCCGTGGGAAAGACAACGCAAGGAAGGAACAGCAACTGAAACGTGGTTTCAGTTTAGGTCGCTCACCGAAAGATGATATTCCTACAAAAGAAACCGTCATGCAGAATTTGAATATTTCCATCGAAGATGAGGAACGTACGGCACAGTACTTCCAGTTCCTTTTGAACCGGGAAATAGAGAGATTGAACGAGTTATGCGACAAGTGGGCGAAGATTCAAAATGAACCGGAGACCACGGAAGATGGCCGATACGAGATAAATCAGGCTATTGGCCAAACGAATTTGTTGATGAATAAAAAGTTCGAGAGATTCAGGAGGCTGGTCGCGGATTGCGAAACAGGCAAGGGAGAAATGTTGGTCACGTGTAAAGACTTGCAAGGATTTTGGGACATGATGTATATAGAGATAGAAAATTGCGACGAGAGGTTCGAGAAATTAGAGAAGTTGCGTGCACTGGGATGGGAACAGGTCGAATCTCTTATCAGGAAACCAGTTGTTAAGAAGAGGAACGTTGCGAAGAAGAAAGTTGCACCCACGAAATCGAGTTCCCTCAGGAGTTTCTTGGCACGGAAAAGAAACATGGCGATTGAGACAAAGAATGTCGAGTCGATAGAAGCTGAGTCTAAACCAGAGAACAGCGGAAACAGAAGCATCAACGACAAATTTACGCGAAGATCTTTGTCGACGAATCCCAGCCCGGTGAAATCTATTAGCAAACGATCGAGTTTATTACGAAAGGTACAGCTGTCCGAAAATTCAAAGAAGATAAAGAGCCCATTGATGTTAATGAAGATCAGTCAAATGTGTAAAACGCCAGTGGTCATGCTGGACGACACGATATCGTATATTAATTCTGATCAAACGCCTGCGAAGAGTATACTCAAGCAATCGAAGAATTCCGCTGAGACGGAATCTCGAAAGCTACCAAACAAAGTTAACTTTGATGATCAAGTGATATTGAACGATATACCGGTTGATGAAGAGACTCAGGTAAAATTGAGTTTGGCAGCGGCGTTGACCAGAATAGACAGCTTGAACCTCGACTCTCCGGATGAATTCGTTTTTAAAGCAGAAAGGAAACTCAATTTCGATGACAGCTTCGACGAACGTAGAGATAACGACATTACACCGAACAACACCTTAAGTAAATCAAGTTCTGACCCAGAGGAAACAGAAAAACAGCCGCAAGAATCGAAAAGAAACCGGAACACACCAAGGAGGGGCATCAGAAGGCAAAACGCCGTCGATACAGACGTTGAGAAATTAGATCGAACTGGGATTTCCTCAGATAATATAGAAGACACTACTTCGTTATCGCACGCTCGTACCTCGGCGCCGTTTACAGAAATTAAAGGCGATGTAAATGCATTAGAACAAGAACAGAATCTTGTGAGCGAGAAGGGCGAGACGAGTGAAAACGATGGAAGTATTCGGATCCTGAGAAACAGAACCATCGCGCCGTCCGATACAACCAGTGCTCGAAAATCGAAGAAAGTCAATATACAGGAGCCAGAGTCGAAAGAGAATGAAATACCTCAAAGGAAGAGGAGAAGTTCTGCTGCGATTAACAGCAACAAAAATGAAGAAGTTAACAAAGTTACTCCAACCGATAACGGATTAGGAGGTACCAAGAGGAGGTCTACGAGAAACGTGAAATTCTCAGGTAACGTAGTATTAATTAAGGGAAATAATTAATATGTTAATCTTGGAATGTATTTAAATTGAATAAAAATATATTTAATTGCAGAGTCAGAGGACAATAATATAATGAATAAACCAGCATTACCGATGACTCCCCACGTTAAAAGCAGTAGGAAATCTAGCAGGAAGTCTCTAAGCGTGGATAGCTCTCTGTCGTTGGAAATACCTGGGAGACGTAAATTGTCTTGATTATCGTGAACACTAAATTATACCTAAAAGTTACATTTAATACGTTTCATTTCAGCTCCAGAACGAGTTCGAAGGTCTCAAACGAAAAGATCAACAAACACACCGCAGATTGACGCTTGAGCTTTTTATCGATGATCATGCATGCGAACGATTAAAGTTTTGTGTTGAATGTTTTACCACTACGACTTGTTATGCTCTTTTATTTTTTAACTTTAAAATATTTGTATTCCGAATATATGTTCAAGAGTTAGCATTTAATGTTTCAGGCTATAATATAGATTTGTTAAACGAGAAACAGTGAAATCTATATAAGCGGTTCCAAGACTGTACAGTATAATATGTTAATAACACCTTTCAGTGCGTTATAGGCATATATCTTTGTAAAATTGATAAGAATGCATTTTATAATAAAGATCAATATTAGTATAAAGTCAATAAAGTATAATGTGATAATAAATGTAATAATAAAGTATAAAGACTGACTGAATATATTTTTGTTGTTCTAAACAGAAATGAAATGATGGGTACGAGGATGGTAATCCTCATGGTGAAAGAAAACCAAGATGTACGAGTATTCCTATAACTGGTATAGTGGTATTAGGTATAGTATACTGTGATACAGCCATAGCCATTGAGCTATATAAAATATATTAATACAGTAGTGGGGAGAGCACGGGAAGAGGAGTTAGAGGAGAAGTCTTTCATTCTGGCCAATTCTGAGTAGTGAGACTGACAATGAGTGCCACAATTCTATATAGGACATTTGAATAGGTAAGAATAGATAATTTGTTAAACTATAATATATGACATGTCATGAAACACTTTAGAAAAAGAATCGATGTTTCTCAAAGTGTTTATTGAGGAGACGTACGCTAATGACAAAAAATATTTCTGTATCTTTCAGTAAGACTTTGGGTAACCTATATATCGGAGAATGAAAAATATGAGCTCGTATAAACAAAAAACTAATAAGAAGAAACGGTCAGGTTTGAAACCAACTGAGAAATCTCGCAAACAAATACGTAAAGAGCAAAGAAAGCAGAAGAAAATTAATAGAGTGTTGTATTTCACGAAGAGAAAAGAATTACATGCACGTGCACGTGGGCTTGATGAAGGAGTCGACACTGATCATAAACCAAATGACGATGAAGTAGTTAAGAAAGCAGTAAGAGTTCAGAAAAAAATTGAAAACGATGCCACGGAAAAAAAGAAAAGGAAGTTAGAACAGCTTAAGCAGCAAAAAAGAAAGCAGGAAACTAAATTGCTTGAACAAGCTAATGAGAAAGAGGACAAGATGATTAAGAAATTGGAGAAGCAACTGAAATTGAACAAGAGGAAAAAGAAAACAGTACCCAAGTCCTTTGTAGAGGATGGTTTAGATTGTATCCTTTTTATTCTACTGTTCAAATATTTATTTATAATTCTCAACATACATTTTTATACATTGTAAACTATGCTTATTTAATTGTTAGAATTTCTTTAACATATCTATAGACCTGTTAAATTTTTGTCTAGAGAAAGATAGAGCACATCTTGCAGAAACAGAGAAGGAGCTAATTGAAAATAACTTTGAAAATGAAATGCATATTGGTTATTCAGAGATAAGTAACAAGTCGAGTATTGAGAAAAGTGAGGACATAGATTTAAGCGAGAATGACAGTAATGATGGGAATGATAGTTACAATGATAGCAATAGCGAACAGATGAACAGTGAAAGTGAGAGTGAGAATATCAATGAAGATGAAAATAACGATGATCAAGAAAGGTCGCCAGGGAATAGTGTCAAGGCGAAAGCTAAACAAATAAAATCGATGCAGAATAAAGATGGTAATGATACTAATGACGACAATGAAGACTTATGGGAAGATATCTATGGAAGAAAAAGAGATAAAAAAGGCAATGTTATACCATCTACTAACAAGTACATTCCACCAGCTGCAAGAATGGCTCCACAAGATATGAGTTTAGATAATGAAAAATTGCTTTCATTAAAAAGGCAATTAAAGGGCTGTTTGAACAGGGTTACAGAACATAATATGCACAGTATAGCAAATCAGGTAGTTATATGTTCAAACATTATATGTTGACTTACTGTATGTAACAGAATTATGTTTACACACTTTTATAGATAGAAGCGATGTATATGACGAATAGCCGAAATAGTATGAATTATTTATTAACAGAATTGACGATTGAAAGTTTGGTATCGTATGTAATTTCACCGGGTCGTCTTATCTCCGAGCACATGATGTTAATCGCGATTTTACATGCTAATATTGGTATCGAGGTCGGTGCTAATTTTTTAGAAAAGCTCGTTGTGAATTTTATTAAAGCTTTGGAAGAATCGCAGGACGTGGAGAACAAACAACTGGATAATATGGTCCTCATGATTTCAAATCTTT
This sequence comes from Ceratina calcarata, assembly GCF_001652005.2. Taxonomy (NCBI): domain Eukaryota; kingdom Metazoa; phylum Arthropoda; class Insecta; order Hymenoptera; family Apidae; genus Ceratina; species Ceratina calcarata. The sequence goes on along the minus strand of NW_017176762.1, from coordinate 287,319 downwards.
ATAATTTCAAAGTATGCACATCTTTAAAACAGTAATCTGTACTGAAATAAATCGATCGTATTAATATTGCTTAAATTATTTTCGACAGGTCTTTGGATACAAGCTTCTTTATCAGATACTCGACAAATTGATGACAAGGTTCACAGAAAAAGAAATTGAATCAATATTGTTGATTTTGAAAACAGTGGGATTTTCATTGAGGAAAGATGATCCAATTGCTTTGAAGGAATTCATACAGAACTTGCAGCGGAAAGCTAGCCACGAGGACGGAACGAAGTAGGTATTCAGTGAATAAAAAGCAATGAAAGTTCATTAAACAAGTTGTCATTCTTTCTCGCACAGTTCAAGAGTCAAATTCATGTTAGAAATTCTATTGGCAATAAAAAATAATAATATTAATAAAATACCGCAATACGATCCTTCTCACGTGGAACATTTGAAAAAAGTTATGAAAAGCGTGATCCGTAAAGGGAACACGGTAACGCAATTTAATGTATCTCTGGACGACTTGCTACATGGTAAATTATTCAAACATTTGGAATAAACTCTCCGCGTACCGATTTTTTCCTACTGGTATACATTCTTATTGCAGCTGATGAACGTGGAAAGTGGTGGATCGTAGGATCTGCTTGGTCTGGATCAAATAATGTAGATGACAAACCGAATGTGAGGCAACAAACTACGTTTAATTTTGGTGATAAAATTATGAAATTGGCGCAGAAGCAAAGAATGAACACCGATACTCGAAAGAACATCTTCTGCGTCCTTATGACGGCCGAAGATTATTTGGACGCATTTGAAAAGCTTCTTCATCTTGGACTGAAAGATCATCAAGAAAGTGAAATCATACATGTTTTAATGCACTGCTGCTTACAGGAAAAGAAGTTCAATCGCTATTATGCTGTATTGGCACAAAAATTGTGCGAATATAATAGAAAATATCAGGTATTATACCAGATTTGTATGTCAATATCAGAAGTATGCAAAGACTAATTCATGCTTTAATTCAGCTTACGATACAATATACCTTTTGGGACAAACTAAAAACTCTAGAGTCGTATGGACACAATCAATTGAATAACTTAGCGCAATTCTTAACTCATTTATTCATCGAAAAATGTCTGGCCTTATCAATCTTAAAGGTAGTTATTACAATTCTTCATTAATTTTGAAATATATTGCATATCATTAATCGTATATTGATGTTACATTACAGATTATCCAGTTTACCGAATTAGATAAGCACACTATGCGATTCATTAAACAAATACTATTAAACATTTTTTTACATGAAAACGAACTGGCTTGTATGCAAGTATTTGAAAGAATCTCTATTTCTCCCCAGTTGGAGGCTTTTAGAGAAAGCCTTCGCTTATTTATAAGTTGTTTCTTGGTAAAAAATGTGGACTCGTATAATATATTAGAAGAGCAAAAGATGATGCTAAACAAAAGAGCCGAATCGGTGGACAAAATATTGACTACACACGGTTCTAGAGTTATATTTTAAATTTGATACACAAGTAAATTACTTTGGACTAATTTTCGGGTAAGCACTCGTGACATGGTTCAATCATAAATTTTAAAATAATAGATCGTAAATGGAGACGTTGAGTGAATATACTGATTATCATTATCTGAATACAGATTCTCATCGAGAGATGATCTACCGACATCAGTCCAGAATCCCCACGTTATGGCAAACGTGATATTAATACTGTGTACGAACTGTGATATTAATTGTAATTATTGTAATATTAAAAATCGTCAAATACATGCTTACTATGTATTAAAAATAACGAGAAGCACGTAACGATCGAAACACTTAACGGAATAAACATCGTAGTCCTACCTGTCTTTCTTCTTACGACAAGTAATTGGATTTTCTGTCATCGGTAATAATATTTGAAAATATCGTCCCGATGAGTGGACGTATAATTATGCGATCTTCTCGTTATCGTTCTCTTTTATATAGAAGGGAGTTGTCGCGCGTTCTCCGTCACGAAGGAGGGACGCTAACAGAGGTCAGTGGCAAGGACTGTTTGATTGTGACTCGTCTCAACATCACAAAACCGGATTTCGAACTCAACATGTGCATGAAAATTGAAATAATGACAAATGAAAACTGCGGATAGAAGTTCTGACGTAAATGCTTTTGCGATTCCTACTTCAGATAAAATTACGGATGTAATTTAATTTATTTATAAATATGGCTAAAACAGAGATTGTTTCATGTATTGTAATGTGTACATTTATGATTATTTAAAGTGCTTACAATCCAATAACAATTAAGATTCATTCTCGCGACGAAACAATAGCGAAAATAATTACCGTTAAGGGAAACTATCGGGAAAATCCTGTTATGTAATTAAAAAGTTATGTGAATATAAGTTGATACGTTTACGTACAATAAAGTTGTTATACTTCCATACGTACATATATTGAGTACAAGTTTCACATAGTCATTTATAAAGTAATTCAGTGCATTGAAAAAACGATCTGCAGGATTCTCTGAGGAAAGGATACAATAAAGTTTACTAATGTAGTGTATAGAACAAGTTTTCATGACGTCATTTGTAGGAAACGGTACTACGAGGTGACGTCACCTGCGATGAACAAAGATTGAAGAAACTGCAAAGTACATAACATGCTTTATAATTGTACCTATTCACGTACCGCACGACACTCGAACTAATAATAAAAAAGCTAATTCATGTTTTGTGAATACAAAAAGTGTCTATACACGGTCATAACTTTTAATGATATTTGTTAAACGGATTCTGTTTAAAATATTCATTTTTGTTGTTTGGATGAGTGGAGCATCAATTTCATTGGAAGAAAATTTGGAAAAACGATTTCCTATTTCGGTTTGAGCAGATAATTTCATATTAAAATTAGGTGTAAGTAATATTTATCATGTCTCTCAGAAGGAAATGTACCATAAATCTGTTAAAATGTTTTATACACGTGAAGTACTACGTTACAGTTAAATATTTCCGTATCACTGTTTAATCAAACGTTTCCTCTCAAAGTTTCACTGTTTGTCGAAAGTCTGCATGCAAAGCTTGTAAGCATTTTCGTACTTTGCATTTAGACCACCTGAACACCCGTAGCCGCCTAAGTGATGGATGCGAGCGAAGTCATCGCAGTTGATGATGCCGTCTCCGTTACAGTCCTAAACAAATCAAATACAAATTGTACATATACTGCATATATTGTTTGTGTGTGTGTCCGTGTATGTATATATGTATATACATATCTGATTCTGTAGATAATTTTAAATGTGTACCTGAGAATATTTCGTCATGTACCCTTGCACCGTACGAGCTGCACAATACGGGTCGTTTACACATCTTGCGTACACTGAACATAATAACAAGTAATTTTCATTATCTCTATCGTTTAATTCGGAACGAAAAAAAATTGACTCTCCAGTCGCGGGTCACGCGACCGTGTTCCAATTATTCTATAAAACTGCGTTTATCTTCAACGTAAATTCACGACCTCTTATCGCATTGCATTTTATATGTGTTCGTAAACATTAATTATAAGCAGAACATTTTTTAATATAGAAAATTCGCTTCGCCCGATTTGTTATACATGCATAAATCGTGAACTAATAGACCGTAAATGCAGAAGTTGAATGAAAATACTGACTATCTTTAGCATTTGGATTGTCGTCGAGGGACGGTTTACCGCCATCAGCCCAATAAGCCCATGTTATACGAAATGGTCCGCAAACCGTTTCTTCGCATCCGATCGTGACGTTGCATCCGGAAGCCGCTTCGCAGATACATCCTAGACAAACTCTTGAAAGGAGCGTGTCCTGTCCTGCCACTGGTACCTGTTGCGCTTTAAAAAATATAATAATCCGTTCATAATACATTTAATATACACCACGTTCGGCAACAGGACAATTAAAACGTAACATTCTAATATTAAAAATCGGAAAATACACGCTTACCATGTATTAAAAATAACGAAAAGAAACACGTAACGACCGAAACGCTTAACGAAGTAGCCATCCTAGTCCTGGTCGTCCTTTTTCTCACGGCAAGTAAGTGGAATTGTTGTCGTTGGTAATAATACTTGAAAATACCGTCGCGATGAGCGGACGTATAATCATGCGATCTCCTCTTCAGCGTTCGCTCTTATATAGAAGGGAGTTGTCGCGCGTTCTTGGTCGCGAAGGGGGGATCCTAACAGAGGTCAGTGGCAAGGACTGTTTCTTGAAACAGTTCGCTAACGAAAAACAAAATTGTGACTCGTCTCGACGCTAAAGCACTCGGAGAAGGTAGATCCTAACAGAGATACGAGAAAACGTATGCAACGTATACGTTGCAAAGATATATTTTTTTTACATATCTCAATCTCTGGTACTTAAATCTATTTTCTTCGGTATTTCCCGTAATTCCTCGGATTTCTTCTACATTTATGTATGAACGAAGTATTTTTAAAATATAGTGATACTTAAAATATCACGCATATTTTAAAATTAAAGGATTGCACTTTTGAAAACGTTAAAATATTTTTAATCATGTTCATATAAAAATTAGAACAGTACTCTACTACATGGTGAATTGAATACATTTTTTTGCTAGTTTTTATAACTATATTGATAGCATCCACTGGCAATTATATCCTTGATAAATTTTCTTTGTTTCCTACCAAGATCGTTTTAAGGCACGGCATGATTCCGTTAGGATATTTGTGGTAGTACAGAAGCTGAACCAAAACCGGATTTCGAGCTCGACATGTGCATAAAAGTTGAAATACTGATAAATGAAAACTGCGGATAGAAGTAGTGCGCGAAGTCTTGACGTGAATGCTTTTGCGATTCCTACTTTAGATAAAATTACGGATGTAATTTAATTTATTTATAAACATGACTAAAACATAGGCTGCTTCGAATATTATAACGTGTACGTTTCTGATTTCCCAAAGTACTTGTAATCCGATAACGATTTAGATTTATTCTCGGGACGAAACACAATAGAGAAATATATTACCGTTAAGGGGAACTATCGGGAAAATCCAATCGTATAATTATAAAGTTGTATTACTTTGTTATGTCAAATGCAAAGTCTAAGAAAAAGGATAAAAAGGAAACAGAGTGAATACATTGAAAGAGAGATGTGGAAAAATTGTAAACCAAGTCCATTTCTGGGGCAAGAAGCTGAAATAGATTGTTATATATATATAAACATTTGATATGTTTACGTAAATTCTTTTATGTTTCTATACATACATACATTGAACGTAACGAGTTTTGCATAGTCATTTATAAAAAAAGGCAGTGCAGGATGCTCGTAGGAGAGGATACAAGTTTCCTAATTTAGTCTATAGAACAAGTTGTCATGACGTCATCTGAAAGAAACGGCACTACGCGGTGACGTCACCTGCGATGAACACAGATCGGGGGAACTACGAAGTACAGAAAACGCTTTAAAATAGCACCAGATAGTACCTATTCAGGTATCGCACGATACTCGAACTAACCGACTAATTCCTGTTTCATGAATACATAACTTTTAGTTAAGTGTTTGCTATACGGGTTCTGTTTAATATATTCATTTTGATATTATTTGGATCAATCTCATTAAAAGGAAATTTGGTAAAATGATTTTCTATTTTAGTCTCAATTAGTAAGTTATTTCATATTAAAACTAGTTATAAGTGATATCTATATTGTTTCTCTGATGAAAGAAATGGTAGATACACCATGAAGCTATTAAGAGAGAAGGCAAAAGGATATATGTTTTAGTTAAAGCTTTACTAAATACGTGTATTATCACTAGAAATCGCATCAGTAATTCTTCTAATGCCATAACAAATTATATGTACAAACAACGATTATTTATTAAGTTTACATTAGAGGTAATAGACAAAAAACATTTATTTATATTTTATTGAATGAATCAATATCGACGGACTGAACGTAATCTTGAAAACTTTCTATCTGTTCGATCAAGTCATCTACCGATACCTTATCGTCTTCTATGACACACATTATCCTGAATTTATGAATTCCATAGCCCACTGCGACTAATTTAGCTGAAAATAGAATGTATACATAGAATTTGTATCCAGACGAAGTAAGATTTTATTGGAAAAAGTAGCAATAGCAACTCACATGCTCCCCAAACTAGACCATCCATTTCAATGGATTTCACACATTTCTCCATTTCGTTCATGTCAGTTTCATCGTCCCATGGTTTAACATCTAACACAACACTGGATTTAGCGATCAATGCTGGTTTCTTAGATTTTTTCTCTGTGTATGCCTTTAATCTTTCCTCCCTAAGCTTTGCAGCCTCTGCGTCCTCCTCTTCATCAGACTCAAACAGGTCCACATCATCATCATCATTTTTCGTCGTTGCTGCATTAGTAGTAGTAGTGGTACTTAAAATACTAGGTGCTTTCTTCTCTCCTGGTAGTGTCTTCAAATCGTATGATTTGATGTGATTATACCAGCGTAAAACGTGAGGGTTCGAAGAGGTTGGTGTCTTTCCTAATGCTTCCAGTACTACTACATCTGCCTGAGTGGGATTCCACCTGAAAAGTTTTAACAATATTCATTTCAATTATCAACGAAAATGATTGTTTCAGTGTTACATGAATTTCAATCCCTTTATATATATATAAACCGTTCATTCATATATTGATATACGAGTGAAGTGAATTAAAACGACTGACATCTTAGAAAAATGTAATTGTATCGAAACGGTTGAAAGTTTGAACAACTTCAAAAAGAAGAAGAATTACAAATTTGAAGTAAAAGACGGATTAAAAAAGATGAGAATTTGATGCCGACAGGCGAAGAACCACGTGCATTCCGATAAAGGGCATCGTACGGACAGAGGTGCACTCACCCTTCGATATAACTGCGATCCGCTAGATAGGTATTTAAATCTTTGATACCCTTGTCGGTTTTCAGATCACCGATAGCCATTGCGATAAATTAAGTAAATAGAAGACAGCTTAAATGCTAACCGACAAGAGACTTATCCCTGTTATCCGCTCACCGGAAGAGAAAGCTCAAAAAGTTGACGGTTCGTTACTACTCTCTCACGGAGTGACGTAATTCCGGTTGATTCTGCTGTACAGGCTGGTACAGGCATGCATTATTCTCGGGAAATATGAAAATAACTGTATAATTTGAAATTGCGATCTTTTCATGAAAGAAACTTGTATACAAGTTATATATATTTATAAATATTCGTATAAAGAAGAAATTGATATAAAAATATTATAAGCACATTTATTTAAATGATTCTTCCGTATATAATTGAAACGTAGTTGAGGTTGCGAGAAACACTCTAATAATAATATAAGAAACGTTTCAAAAATTATTTATAGATGAAGATTGACGTTTATAATTATTTCTGATAGACAACGCACAATGATGTGTTCGGAAATTGACTGCTGTCATATATTGTTAAATACTGCTTGAAAACACATTGCATTTTTGACGAATCTTATTTTGGATCAACTCGTAGATCGTCCGCCCCGCCTTCACCACAGGCAGGGCAATCCTGGGCTTTTGGACTAATTTGAAAGGCGTAGGATAATTTGGTAACGTTTGCTAATTAAATTATTCCAATTGTATTAGAGTTACAGAATATCTTTATTATATGTATGTGAATAATACTATTTGCTGTTATACTTATTTAATGGATGCGAAGAAACATTATTGATCGATGTAGAATCAGGTTATAATAGTCGTTGCTGAATGTTTGAAACTGACATTCTCTTACATAACAGGATAACATTACTATTTAACAGAGTAAGTCAATCAAAATGTTGCGGCTACCCGTGGTAAGGTTGCCCACAGGATTGCAGAATGGTAGAATTTCAATTGTGGGTTTGCATACATCAGCCAAATTGCAACAGGAATTGGTGGAAGTATTTATAGATGACAAACCAGTCCAGGTTCCACCAGGGACAACAGTCCTACAGGTGATTTTATCTTTTAAACTTAAATATTCACTATTACCTATATTAATACATTATGATTTCATCAAAATGTTTTGTAATAGATTTATATATTGATGTGTATGTTTAGGCAGCTGCAAAAGTAGGAGTAGAGATCCCCAGGTTTTGTTACCATGAAAGATTAGCCGTAGCAGGCAATTGTAGAATGTGTCTGGTAGAAATTGAGAAACAAGTCAAGGTATTCAATATGTTCCATAGATAACACTCAAAAAGTTGACGGTTCGTTACTACTCTCTCACGGAGTGACGTAATTCCGGTTGATTCTGCTGTACAGGCTGGTACAGGCATGCATTATTCTCGGGAAATATGAAAATAACTGTATAATTTGAAATTGCGATCTTTTCATGAAAGAAACTTGTATACAAGTTATATATATTTATAAATATTCGTATAAAGAAGAAATTGATATAAAAATATTATAAGCACATTTATTTAAATGATTCTTCCGTATATAATTGAAACGTAGTTGAGGTTGCGAGAAACACTCTAATAATAATATAAGAAACGTTTCAAAAATTATTTATAGATGAAGATTGACGTTTATAATTATTTCTGATAGACAACGCACAATGATGTGTTCGGAAATTGACTGCTGTCATATATTGTTAAATACTGCTTGAAAACACATTGCATTTTTGACGAATCTTATTTTGGATCAACTCGTAGATCGTCCGCCCCGCCTTCACCACAGGCAGGGCAATCCTGGGCTTTTGGACTAATTTGAAAGGCGTAGGATAATTTGGTAACGTTTGCTAATTAAATTATTCCAATTGTATTAGAGTTACAGAATATCTTTATTATATGTATGTGAATAATACTATTTGCTGTTATACTTATTTAATGGATGCGAAGAAACATTATTGATCGATGTAGAATCAGGTTATAATAGTCGTTGCTGAATGTTTGAAACTGACATTCTCTTACATAACAGGATAACATTACTATTTAACAGAGTAAGTCAATCAAAATGTTGCGGCTACCCGTGGTAAGGTTGCCCACAGGATTGCAGAATGGTAGAATTTCAATTGTGGGTTTGCATACATCAGCCAAATTGCAACAGGAATTGGTGGAAGTATTTATAGATGACAAACCAGTCCAGGTTCCACCAGGGACAACAGTCCTACAGGTGATTTTATCTTTTAAACTTAAATATTCACTATTACCTATATTAATACATTATGATTTCATCAAAATGTTTTGTAATAGATTTATATATTGATGTGTATGTTTAGGCAGCTGCAAAAGTAGGAGTAGAGATCCCCAGGTTTTGTTACCATGAAAGATTAGCCGTAGCAGGCAATTGTAGAATGTGTCTGGTAGAAATTGAGAAACAAGTCAAGGTATTCAATATGTTCCATAGATAACATAGGGATAATACATGGACGAATGGATTCAAACAAAAATTTTGCCATTTAGCCTGTTGCAGCTTGTGCCATGCCTGTAATGAAAGGATGGAGGGTAAAAACCAATTCTGATTTAACTCGTAAAGCTCGGGAGGGTGTTATGGAATTTTTATTAGTGAACCATCCATTGGATTGTCCTATCTGTGATCAAGGTGGCGAATGTGATCTGCAAGATCAGAGTATGGCCTTCGGCAGCGATCGTAGCAGATTCGTGGATATTAATTACACTGGTAAAAGAGCAGTGGAGGATAAGGATATTGGTCCTCTAGTAAAAACCGTTATGACGCGTTGTATTCATTGCACGAGGTGCATTCGTTTTGCGTCGGAAGTTGCTGGTATAGATGATTTGGGTACTACAGGTCGTGGAAATGATATGCAAGTACGTTTAAGCGACTTGATTGTTATTCTGCTTTATATTCTGATTGTAATTCTTTAAATCATTATTTTAGGTAGGAACATATGTGGAAAAGATGTTTTTGTCCGAGTTATCTGGCAACATCATCGATTTGTGTCCTGTTGGTGCATTGACAAGCAAACCGTATGCCTTTGTTGCCCGGCCTTGGGAGACTCGTCGTACAGACAGCATCGATGTCCTCGACGCTGTTGGCAGTAACATTGTAGTATCACACAGAACGGGTGAAGTCCTAAGAATCTTACCAAGAGTGAATGAGGTACTATATTTAATACGATTATTTCATGGTTTATGAATAGTAATGATTTAATACTGTAACACTAGGAAATAAACGAAGAGTGGCTCTCAGACAAAGGACGTTTCTCGTACGATGGACTGAAGCGCCAAAGGCTTATAACTCCGATGATGAAAATCAATGGAAAACTGGAAGCTGTCGAATGGGAGGATGCCCTTGTAGCAGGTACGTGGCATCTGTTTATATAATAATAATGATAATTCTTTTGTATTATTGATATCCACTTTGTTAGCTGCCCGAGCTGTTCAGAATATACCACAGAACAAATGCGCTGCGATCGCTGGGAAATTAGCCGACGCTGAATCTCTCGTAGCTCTGAAAGATTTAGTAAACAGGCTCGGCGGTGAAACACTGGCGACGGAACAGACCTATCCGAAAGAAGGTGCTGGTATCGATTTAAGGAGCAATTACATATTAAATAACACGATTGCTGCGGTGGAGGACGCAGATGTTGTACTGTTGATCGGTACTAATCCAAGGTACGAAGCGCCGTTGGTAAACACCCGTTTAAGGAAAGGGTACCTTCATGGTGAACAGACCATCGCACTAATCGGTCCAGATGTAGATTTAACGTATGAACACGAGGTAAATTAAAACATTTTATAATCCACTGGAATGAATAAAAATCAACTGTCTCATGTTATTTAAATTACATTAGCACTTGGGCGACACTGCAGACATTATACCACAATTAAGAAACAGTTCTCATCCGTTCTCGAACACTTTGAAATCCGCGAAAAAGCCGTTAATTATCTTGGGCGTTGAACAGTTGACCAGAAAGGACGGGGCTAAGATTTTGTCTGAGGCGCAATTGCTGGCAAAGTCTTTGGGAGGAAAATCGACGGTGAGAAAAAGCTAGTAATAGAATTATATCGTGTTGCTACTATTAAGTCTAACAAACATCGGATATGTGCTTTTTCTAGGCTCCCGAAGGATGGAAGATATTAAATATTCTTCATACAAATGCGTCACAAGTAGCAGCTTTGGATGTTGGCTATTCGGCCACGATTGACGATGTAAAAACGCAACAGCCGAAAGTTCTCTTCTTATTGGGAGCTGATGATACTAACATCAAGAAGGATGATTTCCCGAACACTTGCATCATATACATAGGTACTTAAACTGTTACTGTACGAGAATTGAACATGAATAATCACTTATTGTTTTAACGTTTCAGGTAGTCACGGCGACGAGGGAGCTTCGATCGCAGATATCATACTTCCCGGAGCTGCGTACACCGAAAAAGTCGCGACATATGTAAACACAGAAGGCCGCGCGCAACAAACTTGTGCCGCAATTACACCTCCAGGTTTGGCTCGACCGGACTGGAAGATTATACGGGCACTTTCCGAGGTAATTAAATTAACCGGAGCGAGGATTCAATTTGAAAATTAACAGATAATTGATTAAATCTGCACACCAGATTTGCGGAGTTCGTTTGCCGTATGACGACTTAGGGGACTTGAGAGCCAGACTGGAAGAAATTGCCCCGCATTTAGTTAGGTACGGCAACATAGAACCGGCGAATTACTGTACTCAGGCGTTGGAATTATCAAAGGTAATCATCGCATGACGCGATTAAATAATAGAAAAAGAAATCATATCGACTTACCTGTTTCTTTGCAGGGTGTGGGCGGCACCTTGTCTTCGAGTCCATTAGAAGTCAAGCAGAAGACGTTGGATCAGTTTTTCATGACCGACGCTATTTCTCGCGCTTCTCAAACTATGGCAAAATGCGTACAAGCAGTCATTAAGCAACGAGAAAGTGCAGTATAGATGTTCCGATCATGTTTTATGTAAATAGAAAAATCTACGATGGTAGATACGTAATAGCACGTGAAGGTGCATAGGAATTACGTTACTTTTATTAAATATATGTAAGTATTATTTAATTAAAAAATGATACATAGTAAATTATATGTACCTTCTGTAATGTAATGCAATAATGCGGTACCTTATAACGACCTTGTTAAGAATGGAGAAGGAGAGAGGAGGGTGATATATACGTAGATGAAACAATAGTCTTTTCATTGCCATTACACTGCTATAATAAAACTCGATTTTAGACATGACACGAACTAATCGTTACGATCGATAGAGTTTGTAGATTCCGGTTGATCATCCGTATCAAGTTCAACAGAACTTTCATCCGTTTCAACCTGAAATAAGCAATTAGTAAAATCATAACTTCGCTTGAATAATTTTAGAACACGCCGCAACCGACTTATGCACATACTTTTTCACCTAACGCAACTAATTTTTCTCTGTAAAGCATTATTTTACTGTCCTGTTCTGTTAAAAGCTCCAAAAGGTCTTCTTGATCTTTCTTCAATTTTTCAAGTTCCTCAGACTTCTCCTTTAATTTACGATTAAAATTACTCTCGTAATCTTTCATCATCGACGCATACTCCGATAAACGATTTTCTAACTCTGTGATCACAGTTTTATATTTCTCAGTTTCCTTCGTGCAGTCGTCGCTACTGGTTGCGTTACTAGTCATGATTTCCTCTGATTGCAAACTGGTTTGCGCTGCTCGTAAGACTAAATTCTGATCCTTCAAATGGCTAACAGTTAACCGAAGATCATTTACCTGTGCCTGTAGTAAACGATCATTGATTAATAGATCATGTCGTTACAAAAATTGATCATTTTTTTAAGCACATTCTGTACCGTACTTCGAGTTCGTGTTTTTCCTTGAGGAGTGATTCTGTAAGCTGATTAAGTTTCTGTACTTGAGAGTCTTGCTCTCGAATAACATCTTTATATTGAGCTACTAGGACAGATTCAGGTAATATGGGCGTCGCGATCTGACTTTGACGACTACTTCCATCTAGAATCGATTTGATAATCACACCTAACGAAGCAAAAAATGCGATACAAATTAATAAATTAAAACATCTCGAATCTGTAATGATGTAATTACCCTCTAACGTTTTCGCTAATCTGCAAAATTCATGATCTAATAGAAGTTCTGAAGTATTCTTCGCCGAAGGTTGAGGATGTTTCAAGGTTCTAGAATACACTTCGTGTTTCGCTAATCCACCGATAGCATCCTGGAATCTTTCTAAACCTATTCTATTCTCGATTAAATTACACAGCTTTTCCTAAAGAATTTGTAGTACAGCGTTAGCGTAGTCTCCAATACGTATCTCATTTCATAATTGAATACTACCTTTGAATAATTCGAAACGGTATTATCGTTAAAATGTACGCACAACCCAATGAGCATAGCGCACATACTTTGTAACAAGGTTTCTTGCAAGTCGTCGTTGTTCTCCTGCGACGATAACAAAGCAGTTAAATAAGCTATCGATGAATCGATGAGCAGAAATGATTTAACAGCGGCTGTGCAGTGAGCGGTCCATCTACAGAGCAGCATCAGGAGACCCAGTTTGCATTGCACTTTATTTCCTTGTTGTAGTAACATGACGCATTGTTGCATTAAAGTTACTGGTGGTTTTCCAATATTCGTTGCGAGGAGTACACGCAACAATTGTTCCTTCTGTGCGTTATCGTCGATCAATGCATAAGATAGGGCCACAGCCGAAAACCAGTTCGATAGAGAATCCGAAGAAAATAAACCTCCACATAACAACTGTCCTAGCAATATTACGTTCGTAAAATGTTTTTCTATTTCTTTCATAAATCTTAAGGTAGAAACAAAATAAGGACAGTCGTAGGAAATAATACTTTTTTTAACAAACCTGTTGTCAATGAAGGCATTTCGTTCCCTTGAGGCAACAGAGTCTGAATCAGCTGACTTTGTCCCACTTCATTTTTATACAAAAAGCATTGAAAGCAATAAAGAACGGAGCATCGTAAAGCGAACGGTTGCTTTTCGTTTACCATAGACATGAGTAACACAACAATCGCAGGCCTGAAATAGCAAATATAAAGTACGTGATCACTACCTATGATCGAATATGAAATTAAATGCACACTACGATATTCTAATACCTCGGAGGGCTGCTCGGTGCCATTACTCCAGCCAGAAATTCTTGATTGTTGATATTTCCTCGGATAACTTCAGCCACTGTATTAATGGTCTCTGTTAACACGTCTGCGGGTACACCGCTGGCCATCAGTATGTTGCACAGAGCTTGTAAGAGCCCGCAGGCTCTCATGATTTGTTGACAATTGGCCACTGACTTCAAATATACATGAGAATTAGCTGGCATTTTAAGGCAGAATGAATGAGAAGTTCTTAATTACCTGAGCAGATCCACTCGGCGCTACCAACGCACGTATCACTTTGACCATACAGTGAACATTCGACACCTTCTGTGGACTCCACGCAGTCAAGGGATTATCGTCGATTTCAGATGGTAATTGGAACATGGGCGTCAATTTTTGTATGTAACTACCTAAATAATATAAGATAGTATTCATACCTGATACAGTGAAACGCAATGTTTGGTTGTACATACCTTCTTTAAAAAAGTTCTGATTGCTTACGTTACCACGTAGAAGATTTAACATGAGTAGCAAACAATCTTCCACAACGATTCCACCTTCTGCGTTCCCTTCCTGCTCGATAACATCGAAAATACGGTCGAACGCATTCTCAAATGCAACAATTTTTTGAATATTCGCATTAGCCTTTGTCAGTTGTATGAGTAGTAGCAAAACCTATGCAAAATCCAATCGTCAATTTCTATGTAAAAGAAGCTGGAAGAAGACGATTGAACTTAGGAACATACATCATTACGTATAACTTCTCTGCTGTCACCAAGGAGATCCATTAATTTAGAGACCCCCATGGGGCTGACTAAAATTATTTCTTGTATGTCCTTCAGTCTATTAGTTGTCAAATGCATGAGTAACCTTAATGCTGGCCATCTGACTTTGAACTCAAATTCCTCTAAAAGAGCTAATACTAATCCCACATTATCTGCATTTTTAATAAATATCTCTGTGAATTGTTCTCCTATTTTATGATCTGGCCCATGCTTATCCACTGCAATAAATTAGAGCACAATGAAATTCATTGTCTTTCAGTAATAGAATTATAAATGAACAATTAGTATCTACCTTCTTCATCGAACGCTTTAGGATTTGTTATATTGCAGAGAGTGTCTAGAGCTAAACCGATGATTTCACAATCAGTTTTGTCCATCTCTAGAACTTGTCTCAATGCATCCATTCCTCGGGCACCTACCTCGACGCGATAAGTGCGTGAAAGGGCTTTGAGTGCTCTACAGGCATCTCGTCTATCGCTTAATAACGTTGACGATTGTAACCTGTCTACCAGTCGTTCTACCTGTGTGATTATTCCAGTGAAAAAGATGAATGATACAAAACAAGAAGTGAAAGAACGTAAAGAATGAGACTGACGAAATGCAAGCGTGTACCTAAATATTCGAGTTTGTTTCAACTAAGTACATACACAACTGGCTTAGTTTGCGTCAAATGTCAAACAAAACCGTACTACCATCTGTTTTAAGATAAGTGAGAAATGGGGATGTAATGATTTAAGAATTCGTATTACCGTGTCGGCGCCTGATGGTTCGTCCTCCGTAGGTGCAGAGCCTAAAACGGATTTCAAGCTACTTTTAAAATATTCCATTTCGCTTGTAACTTAAAAACTGCAAGCTACACGTCATATACGATAATATTGCTGGACATTCACGGACATTCCTCGTTGGTTTGATTGAAGATTGAACGATTGAAGTTGCTACTGTTGCTAGTCGCTATCAGCAGAGAGGAACTGAGAGTGCTCACGGCCCAGGTTTCGGTGTCCCCAATTCGATGGTGCTGCCAAAGCTAAATTTTGCAGGAATCTGACACGTTCAGTTCAACGTTTAGCATTTACCAGAACCAACGAACAGAGACCTGCCCTGTTCAGTTCAACGTTAGCATTTACCAAAACCAATGAACAGAGATCTGCCCTGTCCGGTTCAACGTTTAGCGTTTACAAGAACCAACTGAATAGAGATCTGCCCTATCCAGTTCAACGTTTAACATGTACTTAGAATAGAACGAAAGAATCATTTCAACGCTAGAAAATACGTAATGAAGACGTTTGCAAGCGTATTGTTAATAATTATCAGTATTTCTTAGGAGAATGTTTATATAAGTGAGCTTCGAATTTAATGAGAAACGGGGTTATGGAAATAAAGACTGGATTTAATTCTCTTCAAATTAAGAGAGAAAGAAATTTATTACGACCTGAAAGACGCTCCTCCCGTTCCCTGTATCCAGAAATTTATATTACTTTATATGTCATCATATTAGGA
>NW_017176762.1:265189-270552 GCF_001652005.2 Ceratina calcarata | reverse complement strand
ACTGCAAGCTACACGTCATATACGATAATATTGCTGGACATTCACGGACATTCCTCGTTGGTTTGATTGAAGATTGAACGATTGAAGTTGCTACTGTTGCTAGTCGCTATCAGTAAAACAAGTGATGGTAACTGGTAACAGGGGGCGTTGATTTCGTAAACTTTCACTGTGATGTAAAATAACCTCAGAGAACTGTAAGTAAAAAGTGAACAATATATACGTTTCACAAAATACTATACGTTAATTAAAAGCAAATTCTAACAAGAATCCTTTAGGATATTACACGATGTAACAATACTTGTTCTTCATCGAACTTCCTATTTCTCCTTTCTAAAGTGTTGTATCATTTGGTATTTACATACTGCATCAATAACTTCATCAATTTTGTTTTCCTGTCACAAATGTGAGGAGAAAAATAGATCCAATAGTGATAATTGACACTTCAGTATACAAACTGAAATTATTTATGCAATTATTTACATGGACAAAGAAGTAAAAAGATATAACTAGGAGATGGATGATATCAAAGCCAAGAGAGATGCCAGAAGGAGGCGAATTTTAGAGAACTCTGAAAAACGATTATCAAAAATCACTGGTAGGGAAGACAACAATGAACTGAAATGTAAGTGACACACTTAATTGGCAAAAATATCCAATCGTCCATTAAAGTCCATCATTTAACTTTTTGTGTTTTGATTTCAGCCACAAATTTGAATTTATCTAGTCCACCATTTGAACCTATAGATACAGAAGAAACTTTATATACAAATGTAAATGGTCAGATACCAGGTAATATACGATGTTACTTTGAGTCTTTTTACAAATGATGTGAACAAGCTTAGTAATTTAAGTGTTATATTCAAAGGTCTTCACAGTACTTCGAGTAAGGTGAAAACATTACCCCCCAAATTATTGACAAATCGTATAAATTACATATTATTAGCCATTGTCGTCAATATTTTACTTTTACTGCAATTGGATCACTTGTTTGGAAAGGTAAATTACATATACTTACAGAGTGTATATATACAATAATTGATTGAATATTTTAGACCATCACAATTCCATATTTTCCAATAATGTTGGGACGCCTATACAATTATAGAGACGCTCGAGAAATGCAAGAAAATAATCTACTGTACGCGGCTCTCATTTTATGCAACATAAAGCCTGAATTGACATATCAATTGAAAAAACTGGTGACAATAGTTCATATGATATTTGGTGATTTAGCTTTGTATATTTTCAGTTTTACACTCATACATTATGGACTTCTATTATTCACATAATACAAACATTCCAACTATTTGAAGCCCTGCATCCAAAGCATTAAATTTTATAAATAAAAAGTAAAAATGTGTATATAAAATGAATATTTTAGTGAGACGAATGGAAGGCTCCGAAATATCTGAAGATCTGATGTTTCATAAAATAAGATTTGCAAATGATTCTTATGTGTACATTCTTTGATGGTCTTTGCATGATCTTTATGTTTACTAAGTACCGTTTAAATAAAGTACTACATATTTATTAATGGACGAAAATAATACACTCTCGCTTTTATTTCTATTGTTCACTTGTCACACGTTTTTGTTTTGTCAACGTTATTTGTCTTACAATATCGGTATGACCTAAGTTTATCATTTTCATTTCCCACTCATTTAAATCCTTCCTGTACTGTACCATCAATTCTGTAACTTTATCAGTATAAGGTTTCTTCTCTGCTTCTGACATTTGATTCCAGTTTTTAGTCACTGATTTTAACCAATCCTAATGAAAAATAAATAAAAAAAAGAGTATTAGAATAATGAAAGGAACATGACAAACAGATTATTTTATCGACATCAAATAGTAGTGATTGAATACCAATAAGCCATACCGTAAAAGGTACAGTTGGATCTTTCTCAGTTTTCATTTCTATCAAATAGGAAAGAAATGCACTTGGTGGTTTCTTTGGCTTTCCAAATGTATCACTTTTCTGAAATAAATTTTGATTTACATTCAAACCACTGATCTTAATTAAATAATATAATGTTTGTACACAATACTATGCGTTGAGATAATTACCTGCTTAATATTTAAATCCTTAAGTTTTTTACTAAACTGCTGTTTCTTTTCTTCCCATAACTGTTTTTGTTCATCAGTAATAGAATTATTGTATTGTTTCAATTGCTGAGCATAGAGCTCATAATTCTTATCGTATATTTGTTGAAAACTTTCTTTTTCACTGGGATCTAGTTCTGCCCATTCTTTTGATGCTTTCTTTACTATTTCTGTTTGTTTGAGACTAGGATCTTGCTTAAGAAATTTGATTCTTGCTTCTTTTATGAACAACAGGAAAGGACTTAGTGGTCTCTTTGGTTTTAGTGGGAAGATGCTCTCCTTTATAGATTTTAATGTATTCTTCGAAGCACTCTGGTACAAATTTAATGAGCAATTTCTAAAACAGCAACGAATTCGTTTTTTGTAGCAACCATGAAAAATGTGACAACCAAGATTATCACGTTCTTAACATTGAAAGTAGTTAAATGTAATTAATAGAAAATTCATCCAAACACGTGGTGAGAAACCATTCTCTATATAGTTCATTTTCTACAGTCATAGAAACAGTTTACCTTATACGTAATAAATTTGTTGACTGCATACAAAATGTAAATCTTCTATAAATCGCCATTCCACATGTAGTATTCTTTACCGCTGCATGTGGGTATAAACAATTATTTGTATACAAATACAGCACCGCACAGTGCCGTCGCCAGCAGTGGCCAGCAGAAATAATGAAATAAAGTGCGTAAGCGGCGTGAACAGCATGAGCGAAGGAAGCGTAGAAAGGAAAACAGAGAACAGAATATATATATATAGTATTATCGTTATATATGGTTATACTATAGGAATACTATAGGAATTAGAAATGAATATAAATTGGAGAGGCGAGCTCTAGAGACAACGACGTAATAGTGTGTCGAAAGGCTGTATCAGAAGAGAAAGTGCAATTATATACAATTTTAAGTTGACGATCTTTGTATTTTTTCATGTACGAGATCGCTGGATAAGTTGCTCGACCACGTATGCCGGAAGTGACGCGATAGCTACCACGATCTCCACATCATTCGGAATCAGAATAACAAGTTGTGTGAGAGGATATCGTTCACCAGTTGAACACAATCGCATTACGTTCGTACACGGGGCATTTTGCTTGGCCGTTCCGTGTTTCTCTGATTTCTCCCCCTCTCCCCTATCGTTACCTGTCCTTCTCTGTTCTTCTCTTCTTTCTGTGGTGCTTTCCGTCATCGGTACCACTTGCGTGCGCGCACGTGTGCATACGTAAGTGTGTGGGTATTTTTTGATTTTTAAATAAAACAAGATGCTGATCTCGCAGGAAGTGATCTCAAAAGCGGAAGAAATCGCAGATCAGGTGAATTTACAAGCCGTCGTGCTAAATTTATTTTATTTCTCTTGACGGATTTATTTTTGGGAACGAACTTGTAACAGAACACCAGCAGAAATCCTGTAGGAACACAAGTGTACTTACTCCTCCTGTCAACGTCATCGTGACACGATTACTTTACGCATTCGCATATTTCAATCTAATTCTTCTCATTCTTTGAACAATTCTTCATGCAACGTGTCTCTGTTCCTACTAAATATTGTAAACTTTCGTACATTATCGTCTGCACGTTACCAAATGAAAGGTTATGCATTAAGGAATAAATGTATGTTACCGAATGATACTGTTCACCCGAGCTAGGATGAAAATTGTTTGTAGTTTCACTTATTGAATGGATTGAATCAATAAAGATAGCAAACCAGAAAATATGTATAAGAATATTCATTTTCGTTGCCGCATGTTGTGTTCATCTATGTATAAAATTGTTATTATGTTAAATTGGAATCATAATTGTAACTGCTATTTGTTTGTAACGACAGGTGATTCGCAATGGAAAGCACATATTGCCGACCCTCGCAAGGCTTTGCCTTATTGCCACATTTTTGGAAGATGGTTTGAGGATGTGGTTTCAATGGGTAGAACAAAAAGAATTTATCAATAACAGTTGGAACTGTGGTACCTTCCTAGCTACTATGTTCGTCTTGGTCAATTTGATCGGGCAGCTTGGTGGTTGTGTTATGGTCATCGGAAGATGGAAAGTCAGCATTGCGTGTGGAATCTTGTTTTTCATCGTGGTCCTTCAGACACTGGCTTACAACATCTTGTGGGATGTAACATTTCTATTTAGAAATTTGGCTTTGATTGGTGCTCTTCTTTTGGTCCTTGCCGAATCAAGGGTAGAGGGAAGATCATTGTTTGCCGGTGTACCGAGCCTTGGAGATAACAAGCCTAAGAATCTTCTGCAGTTGGCTGGCAGAATTTTACTAGCATTTATGTTTACAACATTAATTCGTTTTGAAGTATCTTTCCTTCAAATACTGCAAGATATCCTTGGAAGTAGTCTGATGGTGTTAGTCACTATAGGATATAAGACAAAGCTTAGTGCATTGCTACTTGTCTTACTACTGACAGCATTAAATCTTTATCACAATGCATGGTGGACTATTCCAGAGTATAAAGCTCTAAGGGACTTCCTCAAGTATGACTTCTTTCAGGTAAGTTTTAATCATATCTTATTTGATTATTATTTATATAAGGCTATGCGTATATGTGCGTCATGATTTCATTGACTGTGCATGTTATGTATAAGTCTTTTCTTTGTTTTTCAGACATTATCAGTAATCGGTGGCCTTTTAATGATAGTTTCCTTAGGACCTGGAGGTGTGTCAATGGACGAGCATAAGAAAGAATGGTAGATGTCATGATATCATCTGAACAAGAATCATTACATTGTCATGATCATTGAGTAAAATCAGTCTCCCATTCCTGTTCCTTTGTATGCTCAATTGAGTCTGTAATAAGTTTATTGTTCGATAGACAAAATGCTACTAACGTGCATTCATTTTGAATTATACAATTTTGGTAAAGGAGTTGTTCTCAATTAAAATTTAAAAACGTGTGTGTGTACTTTGAGTCACATTAAAATACATGAAATTATAAAGAAAAACAAACTAATCATGCAAAGTTTCGACGTATAATTACTGTTAGGGAAGAAAGAAAAAGAGAAGACAACACCAAGGCATATTTATATTATCAATACTGGCATTGTACATATATGAACGCTACATTTATCGGGAAAACAAAATATATTTTTTGTGTGTGTTTTTAATTTTCTCTCTCTCTCTTTATATTATTAATGATCTTGAATCCTAGTCGGATTTATGTGCATGATTTTCGAACACATCAAATATGTATTCTTCCATAAAGTTTATAATTACGTTGCTTTACAAAAGGGCAAATTAATAAGAATATTAAA
>NW_017176762.1:242547-264226 GCF_001652005.2 Ceratina calcarata | reverse complement strand
ACAATAAAAATGAGGATTCAAAATGGATACAAGCGATTATCCGTTCCCAAGGGAAAAACTATTTTAACTGCTAAACCATTTGCATACGTTTTACGATCTCTATATCGCAACGAGAGATGTGACCATTGCTTAGAAAGGTAATAAAATTATGTTTAAATGAAAGTAAGACACGCACACTTGTGCATAGTACACTACATACACACACGTATACATATACCTTCTTTTACAACGTTCCTTTTTTAACCATATCCTACGCATGGAATTATTTGTCCATACATTTTTATAATATTTTCTTTTTTTAATTAAATGGAGATTGTTAATGAACTATATTTAATCGATACCGCAGTTGCAGTTACCAATTCTTCTAATATTAGGTTACACGTACGTTAGATTGTAAGACTGCTGATAATTTCATATACATATCTGCGTTTATGCTATTTTAAATTACAACTGTAATTGTTTAAAAATTATTGATACTAATAAGGCAAAGCTCGTTTAAAGATGAATAAAAGTGGAAACGTGATGAAGAGAGGCACTACCATTTTTACCGCGAAACCATTTGCTTATATTCTCAGTTCGAAATACAGGACCGATCGGTGCGATTATTGTTTGAAAAGGTTTATTTTTAATACGTTTTCGAAATTAAATAAATAATTTAGTCCTCGTAACGTTTTTATGTCTTCCATACCAGGGAACAGTTACTGTTTTAACGGTTAATAGCAATCTATGTTGTTTATTTAAGAAGTATACATTTTATTTATTAATAACTGATGCAGTCATAGAATCAGATTTCTTTCAGTGGAAAGCTCTCTAAATGCTCTGCCTGTCAATACGTTTATTACTGCAACCGAAATTGCCAACAAAGTTCTTGGCGTACACACAGCAAGGAATGTGCAAATTTAAAGAGGATCTCGCCAAAAGTTGTGCCAGACGTGGCACGACTCATGGCACGTATAATTATAAAATTAAATCAAGGTGGAAGCGATGAAGTAGGATATTACAGTGACACAGGTTGTAGAAAATTTAAGGACTTGATGTCTCGTAAGTTTCGTCAAACTGTCTGACGATATATATAAAAGAATATTATTTACACGCTTCTCCATTCTATTTATGTGCAAAACAATTGATATCCCTACAGATTATACTGATATCAAAAAAGATGAAAAGAAAATGGAACACTTTGTGTGTCTATGTGGCGTTTTGTTCGAATTTCTTGGAGACACGCTCATGCCAAACTCTGCAGAACTGATTGGAATTTATGGCAGAATTTGTATTAACTCTTTCAATATATTTGACTTAGACATGAATAGTATCGGTGTTGGCATTTACTTGGGACCCTCTATCATGGACCATAGCTGCAAGCCTAACGCTGTAGCTACCTTTGAAGGAACTACTATAATTGTAAGAACAATAGAAGATCTACCTTGTTTAGACTGGTCTCAGGCAAGTCTGTTAATGTTTCTCCTTTATACAATATTGTTGCATTGATTATAACTAAGAACATGTGTATAGATCAGGATATCTTATATTGATACACTTAAAACAACGAGCGACAGGCGAGCAGAACTGAGAAGTTCATATTATTTTTGGTGTAACTGTGAAAGATGTGAAAAACCAGAACCAACGGAAGAAGCAGCAGCATGTCCAAGTGGATCTTGTACATATCCTTGCTCCCTTGATTCAGTTGTGTGTGAAAATTGCAATACTAAATTTCCAGGAAACTACCAAGAATCCTTTAACGAAGTATCTGATTTTACTGCACATCATTTACAAAACATGAAGAATATGGCATGTATCCTTTGCTCATGGATTGATCTTGTTCACAATTAGATATGAAACAAAACGCATAATTTCTTTACAAAGGAAAGTAGATCTAGATGTGAGTAAGATGTGTCTCAAGAAACAAGCGGGTGTTTTACATGCTCTTAATATCCAGCATGTGCAAACACTACAAACTGCCTTTGATTCTTCCGTGAGTTTACAGCACTGGGAAGAAGCTGAAACATATGGCAAAAGACTTATCAACGGTTACTTGTAAGAAATATGTCTTCCAAATGTCTCAAATTATTATCGATAAGGATTAATAGATTGTATGCTTTGCAGAACATATTATGGAGAAATTCATCCACTGACTGGGATACTGTATATAATGATAGGAAAGATTCAGTTATATCTGGAAAAGCCAAATCAGGCTCTTGAAACGTTGAAGAAAGCCAGTTCAATAGTAACAATAACTCATGGAGACCAACATACTTTGATACGAGAGAATTTAAAACCATTATTATATCAAGCAACTATGGAAGGAACTTGATGTTCTTGATAGTTTATAATAGTATTTATTACACTGTGTCATTTACAATAAACAATTTGAGTAAATAAGAAAATTTAGCTCATTCTCATTCCTATCCTGATAACGAATCATCACAGTCCGAATTTTAGGAAGTAGTCAGAGCCAGAAGTAGCGCTTTCATTAATACCAACTTAACTATACTACTGCAAGACATTTATATGTCATTAAAAGATAACATATAAACCAGATCAAGAATCAAGCTTCTATTCAAACGAATTTCAGCATTATTTCTAAACATTTTGCAATATTTAATATGAATATAAATTGATTGTCGCATTGCATATAATAACCTGTTACCAACATCGCGATAAGAAACGTAATCCAGCTGGCAAATGACAGCTGCTTGTTTTATTATGGTTATCTGTCGTTATCTGTTTATGAATAAATTTTTATTTTCTACGGAGAATTATGAGTAAGATGTGGTAAGTGTAGCTGTTTTCGTTTTTATATTTACTCCAAATGTATTTAAGTTTATTTATTTTTGTATTGGGGCTGCAATATCACAGTATCATAATATAAATGTCAATTAATGTCAATCTTTTTTGCCGTAAAGAATTTCTTTTATAGATTAATCAGTTTATAGGATTAACATTTAAATAACATTCTTCTTTCCATATATATTTGTAATACAACTTTTGCAAGGCATTCATGTATAGACTTAGACTCTAGTAAGGAATGTTTCTTCTAAACTAGAATTTTATTCTTCATATATATTTCATGCTTATACTTATTGTGTGCAGATGTTAATCAGACAATTAGCAAGAAACAGTCCTCCTTTAATTTATTATTGGTTCAGTTAGAAAAGAGGACAGAATGTTATCTGCATTTAAAAGATTAGCTGGCAAATCTGATGGAGTCGGCAATGTATCTCCAAGACCGGCTCATCAGTCCATGCCAACAATGTTACAAAGAAAATTTGCAAAAGGTGTACAGTATAACAGTGAGTACATAGAATTGGTGTAAATAACAAGAGAATAAGTAGAATGTCTTGAATGAAATAAATTTCATTTTTAGTGAAAATAATTATAAAAGGTGACAGAAATGTGGGAAAAACTTGTCTATTTCATAGGCTACAAGGCCAAAAATTTATAGAGGAATATATACCAACAGAGGAAATACAAGTAACCAGTATACAATGGAATTATAAAGCTACCGACGATGTTGTTAAAGTAGAAGTTTGGGATGTTGTAGATAAAGGTCGACGTAGAAAAAAGTTAGAGGGTTTGAAAATGGATAATTCACAACCCGAAAACGTTATCGATGAGCCTGCGTTAGATGCAGAGTTTCTAGATGTGTATAAAGGGACCAATGGTGTTATCATTATGATGGACATTACAAAGTCTTGGACGTTCGACTATGTACAGAGAGAACTTCCAAAAATTCCCAGTCATATACCAGTCATTGTCTTAGGGAATCATTGCGACATGTCACATCATAGAACAGTAACGTCGGATCATGTAACATATTTTATCGACTCGTTACACGAAAGAAAGGCTCAAGTACGTTCGTCTCAAACATCGATCGCGAATAGCTAGAAACCATTCTATTTCCCCTTTTGTCCGTAGGTAAGGTATGCAGAATCGTCGATGAGAAATGGATTTGGATTAAAATTGTTGCACAAATTTTTTAATCTTCCTTTCCTTCAACTACAACGGGAAACGTTGTTGAAGCAGCTCGATACCAATGAAGAGGAGACACGTTTGACAGTACAAGAACTCGATCTCTTCCAGGACAGCGACGATGCCAATTATAATAAATTTTTGGATAATCTTGTTAACAGAAGACGAGCGATTGCTGATTCTGTCTCTGCCAGCATTCTAGTCTCCAATGTTCCACCTTCTTTGAGCAATCATAATATGTCATCTTCCAGTGGCGGTGCAAATGTAAATTCTGAAGTTAAGAGATCGTTATCCATGCCTGGTCCTATCGGAGGTGGTATTCCGATTCCGGTAAAAAGTATGGACTTGAAATTGTTACCAAAGAGGGAGAACTTTATAAACGCTTCTGAGAATCAAGCAGTTCCTACTAAAAATTCGTCGGCTGCGACAACCATGCCAAACGCTTCGAAAATAGATTCTAAGGATGTGATTGACAATTCCGACAGACGTGACTCTGTCAGCAGACCGCAGTCGTTCATGTCAAAGATATTTGGTAACAAAAAGGAAGACGAAGTAGACAGGGGAATGCATATTGACAACACGAATACGAACTCCGTACCATTGACCAGCGTTGAAGATTTTGTGCCGGACGACGGACCATTAGATCGATCGTTCTTGGAAGATGGTAGCCAAGTTTCACCACAAAAGATGCAGCATCAGGAGTTTGATTCTGAAAGGTACCTTATAGCTACATATATAACTAAAAGAAGACTTGTAAAATTTATTTGTGATATTTGTATATTGTGAACAGCGATACCGAGACTGCAAACCCTCTGGTCGCCGGCTACGAGGATGACTTATCATCAGCCGATGAAGCAACGCCTCCTATTCAGCCTAAACTGGCTGAGAATCCATTAAGCAAACAAAAACACAAACGCGAGATTTTAACGAATGCGGAAACGAACTCTGAAATCTTACGAGAAAAACGTGATTCCATTTCGTCTATAGATCAGGAATTACAAATATCAAACAATTACGACACGAACGAGCAACAAGAGATTAGTTCGGATTCGTTCGACACCTTGCAGTGGCTTCAGCGCGATTCGAAATGGAGACAGAGCCCTGAGGGCGGCGAAGACGTAAGCAGTAACAGCACCAGGAAAGATAGATTAGAGTTGAGTGATAAAAGTTTGGACGTTAGTGTGACAAGTTCCAATGTCCATTTAGAGCTACTCGACAGCACCAGCGTTCGTCATATGAGTTCGGATGGTGGCAGTCCAGTTTTGAAAGAAAAGAAGAAGCACAAGGAGAAGGTATACAGTGTTTATAATTTTTTATTATTTTCCATTATGTTACCTTGAATAAAATTGTTTCAGACGGAAGAGAAGGAAAAGAAGAAAAAGAAAAAGACGAAGGATAAAGAAAAGGAGAAGGACGGAACGGATAAAGCGGGAAGAAAGAAGAAACGTTCATCGCATCGCTCGAGAGATGAAAACAGGGAACGCGACGAACTCGAGGAATTTCTTAATGGTTCTGCGACTAGAATTAACGTCGACGTTGCCTATGAGGCGATATAGCGTACTTCTTGAACAACTTTGTATTTTAAACTATTAACGTTGTCTTCTGGTAAGACACATACAACCTGAATTAATATTGAATTAATATTGAATTGTCACACATAAATGTCGTATTAAGTCTTGCAAATAAGTTTAATGCAAGCGATATCCGATGTAAAACTTCTGTTACAATTCATTATATGATACATGTTATAAACTGTAATATAAGATTTCTAACAAATCATTTTTTAATTTATATCTTCGATAACAATTAATACACTATAATGTATGTAATAAATCAGCATTCCATAAACATCTGAAGCAAACATCTAATATGAAATCGTGTATATTTTTTAGACAATTTTAACATTTATATTTGCCTTTTATTTGAACAATGTGTAAGGCTACCCAGAAGAGGGCGTCAAAAATTGCCGACTTTTTCGTGCGACGCGAAGTTCCATAAGGCTGCCACTCTATCAATCTCTCCTTGAGTGCGCAAATTCAATCGAAACATGTGTGTGAATTTGCCGGAGGCTGACCAAGGTGATGCCGATGGACAATTCTGTTTTATGTTAGAATTACTCTTATAATTAGTGAATACTGAGTATGAATCAGTGAAGAAAAAGAAATAGAAAAATGTCATCTTATCTACGTTCTGTTCCGAATAAATTTACATCTTTTGTTAACACAAGAAGACAAGTAACTAATATCGATCATCAGTTACCAAAACATGTTAAATCGTCTCTGTTTTTGGAGGAAGTAAGTGGTTGACAATTTATTGTGGTGATCCTTCACTGTATGCATATTACCAAATATTTTTTGTCATCATCATTTAAAATTTCTCTTTTAAAGATTAATAGTTCATTAGATAGAATAAGTTAACCTTAGCATACTTATATAATAGTAATTTTATTACAATATAACTGATGTTTTATTGTAATCACTAAAATTTCATCAGCAATAATATTACCTATTTTTTGGAAGTATTTTTTTCTGCTATATGTACACATTCATATTACTTGTTACTCATGTTGTTTCTCTATTAGTTTGTTTATGAAAGTACAATTTCAACGGGTCTTTTAATTGTAGTTTCTAGGTATACAAACATCGATAAATCTGCCAATAAATTTGAAAGAAAACTCTTCGAAAGAAAAATCTATAGTCCCTGTATCATGTCAAAATGTACCAGTTGTTTTTATCGGCACTAGTATTAAAAAACCTAAGGCACTGAGCAAAAAGTATAATTCTATTAAACATCAAAAACCTAAATTACATCAACAGAGACAAATAAATATTCAAACATTGAACATGCTCGATACCGATTCGAGTAGTAAGAATCTATTGAAAAATAATGCAGACTGGGAAAGAACAATTACAAATCTCCAGAACAAGGACCTTGCTTTCCTGTATATAGAACCAGCTAAAAGGATATTTTGTCATGCATTACCTAATTCAGAAAGGAAGAACGTTTTGTACTCAAACGTTTCTCCTAGCATACAAAACGTAAATGAAACGCAACCTTCTGAAGATCGTAAACCATCCGAAGCACAGTTGCAAAGTATATTTGATATTCTTCGTGAAGACGTACGTCCATTTCTTATACAAACAAATTGCTTAAAATTGTAAAATCTGATGTGTATTAATTCATTCTTTCTTATAGTTACCATTACTGTTCGTTAAACCAATGGATTATAGAATATATACACAGGATTTACAATTTGTGAACAATATTAAAGGGACAGTAAGTACGTAAGTATGGAAAAGTGCTGTTATTTACGATTAATTACTTAATTAACAAGATATAACATTTAGAAAATATTTTACAGCGGTCTCACTCCATATATGAAACAAATAATGTTATTAAAACTAGTAGGTCATTTAAAGTACGCTTATATTAAATTAAACATTTTAAAAATGACTATGCACCCTGAAGACAGTAGTATTAAAGTTCGTTGGCGCATAGTAGGCATTTCTGGTACACGGGTATTTCTTACATTTTGGAAATTCAAAGTCTGGAATGTTAAAGAGCAGATAAACGATACGTCGGCGTGAGTAAATTTGTTTATCATTTATTTTTTCCTTTTATACAATACGATACTACCAAATAAAATTGATTGACAGATGGTACGATGGTTTTTCTACGTTTTATATCAATAACGACGGCAAAATTTTCAAACATGTTGTGGATAAAATGATGCCTGATCAAGACGTAGAAGAGAAAGTGAAAACACCGATCGAACCGAAATTGGCATTATTCACAGCGTTGTTGAGTTTAATAGATATGCATTACTTTGTTAAATTCTGTTCCAAAAAATATCTTCAATCGCTTCGAATAAAATAACTTTAATACAGTTTTTTAAATTATTACACTTGATGAACAAAGATTAATAAATAATGAAACTGCACCGTTCATATGATACATTATTTAAATGCATTTGTAGAACTGCAGCCGGAATTGAAATTGCAACTGGAATATTTATACTTTATGCAAGTGTGACTACAGATACTTTGTGCTAGAGAGATGTTGCTACTTATGTAGTATGTATTTAATTTAGACATAGAGCGGTACGTTATACTGTCCTCATCTTATTAAAGCCATACAAGTATTCACTGCACTGCTGACTGGTATGTGATTATTCGTGGATAATAATTTATTATTAACTTTATATATTTTGGATAATTACCAGATTATAACATTTATCCTATATATGTCATAATAAAACAATGGTTGATGATAATATGTAACCATCTGTATAAAATGTAATTGAAGTAGAAGTATTATGTTTGTTTTATGTATTTATTTATACGTAAACGGTTATTTCGTAAAAATATAAAAGGTACTTTACTTAGAACGAACAAGAGTTAGATTGTAAAAGATAATGCATTTATGTATTCAGCTACACACGAGTCCTGTGAAACAAGTATATATATTTTAGAACAGTATAGAGTTGTAAATAAACAATATAAAAGACACGCACCTAGGTAGTCGTCCATCAATGTTCCAATAGCAAACTGTAAAAAAATACGAAGTATTATGTATAATGTAATATATTATATGAAGTGATACGATGAAATCTTACAAATACTAACAATTCCAGTGGCATCGACTCTTGTTCCAACGATTTTTAACCTTATCTCATCATCCGGTTGTATAATTACGTCCTACAATTTAATGCAAATTATAAATCAAAATAAATCAAAATTATACTATTATAAATAATTGATTTTAATTACCTCTTCTTTGGATTTATAGCATGGTGGGTTTATATTTGGACAGAATTGCATGTCTGCTGGAATTGACTGTAAAAAGAAAATAGTTCAGTATCTAATGAAACAGGTTGTGAAAATTAATGTAAGAAGAGATTACATGATGAGATATGAAACACGACAGTGGTCCTATTTCAGCAAACATTCCAACCTGACGAAAAATATAATAGATTATTACACACATTTAAAGCTACGTACAAATTTGTTTCACATATTTTTACCTTATTCACTTGCGTTACAATAGCATCCAAAACCTCTCCCTTAAATGGTCTAAATACAATAGCTTTATATTTAACTGGATATACTACGAAACCTTGTCCTGGTTGTATAATACCAGCACCAATGTTATCTATAGTTGTTACAGCAACTACAAAGCCATATCTAAAATATTAAAAGATAATACTGCAATTATTATTGAAATTAGCGTATAATCAGAACACTTACAATTACAATACTTACTTTCCTGTGCAAGTGCCTTCTACTTCTGTGTATAACTTTTGTTTTACAGTATCTAATAACTGGGGGCCAAAATATCTAGGATGTAATAAAATCTCATGTTCCAATGATATCTAAGAGAATAAGTAAGAGTTGTTGAGTTACTCATGTACAATTTAATTATGTAACCTAAAAGAATTTAGATTACTGTTTATCGATTTTCAAAATACTTACATGGTAAAACATGTTTTATTTTTATAATATTCAATATGTTACTTATACAATAATTTTTAAAGAACTTTACGCTTAAAAACCATATACGTAGCACATGACATAGAATAGCCGGGAAGCGGGATGATATATACCGTGGACATTGGAAATCTTACAACATTGGATTCAAAACTTTCGAAAGTTTTTTTCCAAATTCGAATTTTTACCTTTTCCATATTTATTAATAAACAGTTACTAGAGATTTATACGGAGTTTTATAAACGTGAATCTAAAATGTTATTGGCAACGGATGCTTTGATATTTTCCCATTACAGTGTTCTTTATTATTATAAATTATTATAATGACTCAGAAGATTACAGGTATCGAGCCTACGGTATTTAAAGTATTAAAAAGTATGATAGAAAACTCAATTAATAACATAGAAAATCATAGCTATGCGATGCATTTAATGAAAGTTGTTCGAAATCATATTTGATCATATTCCACTACTCCACACGGCGGTTTAATTGACGTGACGTGGTATGCCGAGAGTGGACGTTTGACGAATCAGTCACAATCACAGGTCACAGTCACAGTCACACGGCCAGGGCCAGGTCCGCGTAAAATAGTGTAAATGGTGTAGATGGATCGCAGGTGGTAGAGGTGACGTTTGTTTAACGAAAGATTAGAATATTTATTTCTTACATTTACAAAGAGAGGATTGACCAGTCTCTATCAAAATGGTGTTGTTGACGATGATTGCGAGGATAGCAGATGGTTTGCCATTAGCAGCTACCATGCAGGAGGACGAACAGGTTAGAAATCTGTTATGATGAAATGTCAATTCGCTTTTGAAGTTGATTATGACACGTTCGTTAATGTTTTTTTTATTATTTTCTGTATTGGCGTAATAGACGTGAAATTACATTGGTTCGAAGCAAATAGGTATCCACTCCAAAATTGTTCAATTGAAAATCATTTTATAGATTTTTCTTTAGTCTATTTTCATTCGAAAGCTATGCTTCACAAGTACATTATTGAATGCATTAATTCTTATTTCCAGAGTGGGAGAAATATTTTAGAATACCAGAATCAAGCAAAAATGTTGTTCAGGAGATTGGGGCCTCAATCACCAGCCAGATGTACCATAGAGACAGGACCGTATTTATTCCAGTAAGCATTCCTTGTGATCATCAAGATAGAAATATATAAATTATATATTAGGAAAGTATTAATAACTCTGATTTACAGTTATTTAATTGAAAATGAAGTATGTTATCTGGTATTATGTGAAAAAAACTATAGTAAGAGGATTGCATACAGTTATCTTGAAGACATAGCACAAGAGTTTCATTCATTGTATGGCAAACATGTTAATAAAGTTACCAGGCCTTACAGTTTCATTGAATTCAGTATGTATACTATTGTACGATTGTTGATTAAATGTAATACATATAAAAACATTGTTTCCTTTTTCTTAGATACGTATATTGAGAAAGCAAAGAAAGTTTTTCAGGATGGTAGATCCAGAAGAAACATGAATGCACTCAACAGCCAATTACAAGATGTACAAAGAATCATGGTTCAAAATATAGACGACGTATTACAAAGGGGTACAGTGCTTTCAGGTAATGCATCAAAATCTGAGTGAAATTGGTTTCATGAACACTGTTACAGAGTAAAGATTTCTTTCTTCTTCTTTTCAGAATTAGATACAAAGACACAAAACTTATCCATGCTGTCACAAAAATATAAGAAGGATGCGACACATTTAAATAGCAAGTCCATGTATATAAAGGTTGTGGCTGGACTTGTTGCAGTTTTGGTCTTCCTGATATACTTTTTCATCCTTTAGTTGTTCAATTAATTTGGTAAACCGGTTATGATCATGTAAAGACTACTTTGTATTTTTAATCATTCTGGGTTTTCAAGATTAGCAAACGTTTTTCCTGTGAAGTTATTGTTCTCTGTATGGTGGATTTAAATTTCAAGGAATTTGGAATTAATGTACATAAGTTGTACTCAGAGAAAAATTAGTCACAAGGAGGATAACGATATTCATACCATACAATGCATCTTGTCATATGTATTATCATGCAATAAATGCAACAATTATTTACATTTGATTCGAGTAAATGAAACTTTACTATAATATTCTTTTAACATATTAAAATAAAAAGACAATATGATTATGTTCATTAAAGATTAAGTGAAGCTGTAGAAAGCAGTGGTGGTTTCATATTCTAATTCAAATTGTATTTTATTATGCAAGAGAAGTGTTTTATAAATTTTACTATATTTATTCTTGTGATTGTATGTAACATTCTCTGAAATATAAATATTAACTTCCCTTGGGAGAGGAACGAATGAAAACGTTACTTCTATTTATGTTGTTAATGTTATTTTATTTCCATATCATTCAGATGTATTAAGTCATAAAAATCGTTGTATTTAAATAAAAAAAATGAACTTGTATTATTGTTTGACTCGCTAAAAACTATTGGTTTGATGTATGTACAAATTTCTTAATTATCATACAAAGTAATCTATCTAAAGTTCCCTTTTAACTAGTTCGTCATAATCTGGTATATTAAAGTTAGACAAAGTTTTATTTCGTACATTTGGCTTTTCATCTTCTGAATCGGAAAGATCAGAATTGAAAAAATAATTTATAGTCGAGTCTTTTCCTCCCTTGGTTTTCATTTCATTGTATGGTCGTTTTTTTCTTCTTATCACATTAATATCATTAGACTCAGAGTTATTTACATCTTCGTCATCTGTAATATTTGTTGATACGTATATCACGAAGCCAATATTAATTTTGAAAACCGTGATAGAATATATGAAAACATACCAGTATCTATAATATCATACATGTAAGAATGATCCTTTAAAATTACATATATGACTGGAAATTCTATTATAGTCCTATTTTCCAAATTTTCTTTCAATGTAAGTGTAACATCCAATTCATAATACCTAAACACGATATTGTTATTGAAAAGAACATACAAAAACATTATATATAATAAAACGCACCTCAATTCTGATTTGGCAACTTTTTCTGCTTTCAAAAGAACTTTAATTCCAGATAAGTCAGCTGCTTGATAAAACTGTAGCTTTTCACTTAGACGCAGCCTAAGGTTTAATTCTTCTATGTCATTTTTATTACCTAATGATTTAACAGGATCTAAAATTTCTTCTATAAGTGTTGATAATCTTTGGGATTCCAAGGCCCTGCAGTTGTCAGAATCTTATTAGAAAAAGTGACATACCACTGTTTGTATTAAGATGAAGAAATATTTTACCTCTCTGTAATCCACCTTGTACACTCTGCCTGAGGAAAGATCCATTCAATTCTCCAATATAATTCATTAGTTTTC
This sequence comes from Ceratina calcarata, assembly GCF_001652005.2. NCBI lineage: Eukaryota > Metazoa > Arthropoda > Insecta > Hymenoptera > Apidae > Ceratina > Ceratina calcarata. Next base: position 251,426 of record NW_017176762.1, on the reverse strand, counting down.
CAATTCAAAAAAGTTGTATTGTTTTTGTGTCTACTAAAATGTTGTGGCATAAATTGCAAAGAAGTTTTCCTCTTAAGTGCAGCTGCCTGTAGCTTGTGCAGATGCTTTAATCCAAACATTAAAAGTATTAAGATTTTAACATTATAAACGGAAAAGCTAAGTAAAGAAACATTGCAACAAACCATTGGTAAACTAATTAGGCGCGTACATCTCCTAAATGGATCTCTTTTCAAGTGTTCAACTGTTCTGCCTACTTCTTCCAACATTCTATAATCTATAAAGTGATGGTTATTATCATTTCCAAAGTTTAGACGAACGATTATGTACTTTGCGTAATTTACCACTTAAAACATCCAAATCAGTAAATGATTTTAATGGTTTGTATTTAGTTTTATCCCGAATACCATTGCATTCCAATTCTCTTTTATGAATATGCACACATTCTAGACAACAAGTTCTAACCTCGCACTTCGGACACGTGTATTTTGCTTTGTTCGCGCCGCACACTTCGCAATTTTCAATTCTGCACATATAATCTCATTTTTAACATACATACATAGCTCGTGAAAATGTTTTCTAGAAAACAGATGGAACAATTAATTAATTAATAATGTGAAACATACTTATCACTGGAAGTTGCCATGTTCATTCAGCACTTTGTATTGCTTTGTATTTATTTTGTAACTTTTAAAGGTCAGTTGGTTCCGTCGTTAGGTCTTGTTAGTTCATCCTTCTCCAAGTTTCTAATGGATTGTAGTCGTCAAAACCTGGAGTTTTGCGTAATATGTTTGCAGTTGCAATGTGTAAAATTATATACGGTATGATCCTGTCTTCATTATTGATTCTGAATCGTCGTTTGTAGATATTGCGAGGTACACTTACATATGTGTCTGATTCGTAAATCGCAGTGTAATGAAATATAGCAAAGAGATCGTTGGAGAAAAATATTTAACATTCAAGTTTAAATGACTTATCCTGTGCAATCTACGAAGATATGCATAATCGTATTTAACATTCGCGGTTATGACAAAGACACAGCAGTTACGCAGCATTTAATGATAGGAAAATGTAATTATTTTTCGATTTATAAAAATAAGTTTCGTGAGAAAGTGTATAATAAGTTGTGGACATATAAATCAACAGCCTTTTGCAGGATCTTATATGTCTGTTTATAATCATATGTTGTATACAATAAATATTGTAAGTACACATTACATTCATAAGATTTTCAACTTCGTTCATTATCCCTTTGCTCTAAAGTGTTATTAATGTCTGTGTCAGGGTTACATGTGAACAAAACAATTGAAACCTGAGTTCAAAATGAACGATTTAGATAACTCTGTCATAATCTTAACTCCAAAGCCTCAGAGAAAAGAGGCACCTGCAGTGTCAAAGACACAGAAAAAGAAATTCAAAAAAACCTACTATGAAAGCCCCTTAAAATATATTAAATCCAGGTATTGAAACAGTAGAAATGTTAAATAATATAAAGAAGGCTTATAAAAATTTTCTATCATTGCAGTGTTAAAAGATATGAGCAGATGCGAGTACAGAAGAAATTAATTCGTAATGCTAGGCGAGCTTCTGAAAATCAGAGATGGATGTTACCACCTATAGAAAATGAGTCCTTAGAAGATAGTGTAATTGTTCTAAGTGACAATGAAGATCAATCAACTAGGAAGGAAACTCGAAATAAAGCAGAGAGAAGGACAAAAAAACGACCTTTGGAGTTATCAATAGATAATAATAATCAAAATTCAGAATGTTTACATAATCCAAGTAAAAGACGAAAGAAAAATGAAACAGATCCACTGATAAAAGGAGGAAACAGCAATAAAAAGAATTCGGGAATTACAACTATTGTTTTAGATGATGAAAAAATAGGTAAAGCAATCTATTTAATATAAAACGATTGCAATACTTTTTATTGTCATTTAAATTTATATATTACTACGCTCAGATGGTATTAATCAAGGCGCAGATGAAATTGTCGTTGTATGGTCAAACACAAAAACTTCGCCAGAACTTGATAGTGAGTTACAAAATGGATCTGTAATTCCAGAAGAGGATGTATCTTTTATGATAGATCGTACACCAGATATGAAAAATCTAAGTTGCTTGAAAGAGGAATTAATAGATCTAGTGCCAGAAATAGAGGAAAGACAAGAAAATAACAAACGTGGATTTCCGTCTTTTAGTAGTTTTGGGCTAAAATTACCCAAGGCTCAAAATATAAGTGGACACATTAAAATGAAGAAACCAACGAGGCGTAATAGATTACGAAGTAAACGAAGAATGCCAAGTTTGCCTCAAGTATTTAGCACATTTCCTCCATATAGTACACCTGCAATGTTCAGTAGAGTTCCTGCGTGTGCAGGAATCAAATTTGGTACCTTTGATACATCGTTTGATATTGACCACGATGACGATGTAATTTGTGAAGGTTCAGGTGCTATAATTTGTAGAGCTGTAATTGGTACCTATCCGAAGCCTGCACATAAATTTGGTACAGCTCCTCCTCTTCCTCCTCTTCCTCCTCCTGCTGTTCCTCCTCCTCCTCCTCCTCCTCCACCTGCTGTTCCTCCTCCTCCTCCTCCTCTTAGATTTGGCAACAATCCGTTACCTCCATACATTATGCCTCCAACAGAACAACATCGACGATGTATGCAAAGACAGTTTCCAGCATCCACAAGTTACACATGTGGATCAGGTTCTGTACCATACAGGCCTGCCTCGCCGACTCCTGATCCTGTGCCGTTTAGAACATGTAGAACATTTAAAAGTGGGACATTAAGAGACATAATTATTGACGGCAACAACGTAGCTATGCAGTACGATCATATTGACTTCTCATTTAGTGCATTTAACTGTGTACGCCTAATTCATTGGATTTTTGTTTAACACATACATAAACACCCTTTGCTCGCCATACGCCGTGCGGTGCGTATCTGGGGCCAAAATCCAATGAGTCAGGTCAACACACATGGTTACATAAATAATATAAATATAATATTTTCCAGACACAAAAGTGGTAAAGTGTTCTCAGAGGAAGGATTAAAATTAGTTGTAGAGTATTTCCAACAGAGGGGTCACACTGTGAAAGTATTTTTACCTCAATCTAGATTTTCTCCTTTACTTGAGAAATGGTACACGGAAGGAATAGTAGTTTATACACCTAGTCGTCGAATTGGCAATACTAACAGACGGATAACACCTTACGATGATCGGTAAATTGTTCTTGTATTTAACTCTTCTGTAACAAGCTTCTTCTCAAACAGCGTTAATTTTAATAAACGGTATTCTCGTTAATTTTAGGTATATATTAGAATATGCGACGTTGTGCGGGGGTATTGTAATTTCTTCAGATCAATATAGAGATCTTTATGCAGAAAAACCGGAATGGCGGGATACGATCGAGAAACGATTGATGGCTCCAACGTTTGTAGGAGATTATGTTATGTTTCCTTCTGATCCTTTAGGTAGGCGCGGTCCTAATCTTGAAACATTTCTAAGACACTGAATATAAAAAGGTATATGTTGAGTATACATTGTAAATATTACACGACAGCAGCGAGTTTTCATAATTATTTCTATAAGCTAAAAACACATTTTTCTAAAGTTATACATTCATATATAAACTGCTTTGACGAAACAGCGTTTTCATAAAATTATATCAACTTTATTTCTTTCATTAAGTTTTATATTTCATATGTACCAAAATATTGCCTTTGGTATGTACAAAGAATACGGGTTTTGTTTACATTACGTTAATTGTATCTGAGATATATGTGTAAATGGGTGACACATGAAAATCGCATTTTTAAAAATGATCAAAAACAAAAATGTTCCGTTCCTGTAAGAATGTAACACATTTATATTATCCATTTTATATTGAAAAAGAATATTTCGTTCCTAAAGTAATGTAACCCGTTTATATTGTATATTGTATATTAAAAATACTTTAACATTTGAATAAATACTGATTCGAACATGCTCTTTTATGAAACTAAACAATATTTACACAGAATTAAAAAATAATAAACAAATGGAATATAAAATGATATATTCTTAATGTTTTTGGAATATTCAACGTACAGTCAGTTGTTTTTAACAATGTGTTTAATAATGTACGTACTGTACAATTGTACAAATTGGAGATCTTTTTCGTCAGGGATATCTCGAGTTATTTAATTAACGTAAACCTGGAAACCAATAAATAAAATATAGGCGCAATTAAATTGAAATGTTAATTATCTGCAACTCACCATATGCAAAGAAATTAATCGGTTTACTCAGGATCCCACGTAGGTTTCCAACACCATTTGCGAGACTTGCGTATATTATCCATATTCTCTTGCGCAGTTTCACGCGCTAAGCGCTGCATCGGATTCTTATCATCCGAATTATACCCCGAATTTGATAATACTGAGTCGTGTTGAAAAGCGGAAGTCACGCCTAAAAAATATTTAATTTCAGCGTGCACCAGTGTCAAATCCTGCATAATAATTAGTTATGTATGGCAGAAAAATAATTACTCGCTTTAGCGAACAATTTTTCTAAAACATATTGATCATCTTCAACACATTTAGCTTCTTTAGATTGAGAGCTCCCCAGACGTCGACCAATTAAATGTGAGATACGTTCACCCTCGAAAATAGCTGAAACAGTATGCTTCTCTGATTTTGAACTCTTTCTATTTCGTTTGTGTTTATGCTGTGCTTTATTTTTTTTTGCGTCGCTTGAAATTATTTCAGTATTTTTCTCGATGCACGTGTCATTACTTTTATCCGAAGGCTCGATTGCAGAAAATTTGTCTGCAATCGCGACGCTTTGCTCAGTAAGAGGTGCAGTCTCATCCTTTTTAGAAGGATCGTTTTCCGTTTGCTTTACCAAATCTTCAGATATCTCATTAGTCTTTTCTATGCCCAACTTGTCGTTATTATTGTCTGTAGAATAATTCTCTGAAACGTCGGCTGCTTGTGTAACAGAATTTTGACTTATACTTCTGCTAAGACTAGCAGCTAACTTCCGCATTTTCTCAATTTTATTCGATGAAAATCTGGTTGTTGATGGGATTAATTTAGAATCCCGAAATAGTCGATCTGACTCGCTGGAATGTCCGTCAATGGGCTCATTTAAATTAAAAAGTTCAACTAGATCATTTGTTTTAAAGAGTCTGCGCTGATTCGGATCTTCCAAAACTTTGTTTGAAAGAAGCAATTTAAATACTTGTCTATGGTACATCTACAAGAAATTATTTTACAGGAATCACAATTTGTATTTGTTTGAAGAAACACTAAGATTTTATCAACTGTACCTTTTCTTCGATAGTTCCTGCAGTAATAAGTCGATAAATAGTAACTCTTTTATTTTGCCCAATTCTCCACGCACGTTCTCTCGCTTGAGCGTCAGTTGCTGGATTCCAATCTGGATCGTAAATAATCACCCGATTCGCTCCGGTTAAATTTACTCCCAATCCACCGACTCGAGTAGTGAGTAGAAAAACGAAATATGATGGACTCGTGTTGAACAACCGGATAGTTTCTTGTCGTTGAGACATCGGCGTAGTTCCATCCATTCTCAAATAAGTATATTCCTCGCTTTGTAGAAGCGATTCCAGGACGTGCATCATTTGTCTTCCCTGGGTAAAGAGTAAGACTTTATGCCCTTGTTTCTTCCAAATTTTCAGAAGCGATCGAACTACTGTCATCTTTCCGGAACGTTTCCAAAAGCCAAATTTTTCTAACGTTTCTTCCGATACGTCGATATCCTCATCGGAATCAACTGGATTCGTATAGAGAAACAAATCGGGATGATTGCATATTTTTCTGAGTGCCGATAACGCGATTAAAAGACGAGCTCTGTATCTTCCACTCTCCATAGGATTTCTCTCTTGCAGTATATAACTAACTTCCCCGGAACATAAATATCTTTTATACAGTTCCTTTTGTTCTTCTGTTAGACTGCAGAACAACACCTACGAAATATAAATAAATGGAGGAGATTATAAATGATTATGCAATGTAACGTGACGCGTTACGAACCTGCTCGTTCTTTTCTGGTAAACTGACGTGATGTTGGACATCGTTTTTTGTTCTCCTAAGCATGTACGGTGTGATAGCGTCTCTAAGCATCGTAGCAACCTGAAGCGCAGTGGCTTCTTGCAAAGGAGTAGCATTTGCGTATCCGCCTCGAGTTATAGGGCCCGCGCAATGTTCTAGGAACGCGGGTAGAGTGCCTAATTTCCCGGGTAGAATGAAATCAAATAGGGACCATAACTCTTTTAATGAATTTTGCATAGGGCTACCCGTTAACAGCAATCGATGCGGTGTTGAAAATTCCTTTACCGCTTTGCTAATCTACCAAATGCAGTTGTAATTAGCATAGATCGAAATCAGAAAATTGCTTTGCAAATTAGAATTAGAAGATACCTTTGTTTGTGGATTTCTTATTTTATGACCCTCGTCGAGTATAACGTAGTGCCATTGACTGGCTACGAGTAAATCTTTATGTTTGAGCATACTTGTATAAGATGTAACTAGTACGCCGCCGGATTTCAAAGAGTGCATCAAATATTCTAAATCCCCTATAAAGAGGATTCGTTGGTAATACAAAGTATCGATCAACACGTGATTTCTATTCGTACCGTTATAAGTTCCTGATTGATGTAAAACGACCACTCTTAGAACAGGCCACCATTCGTGAAAATGCTTTACCCACTGTTCCATAAGCGTAGCTGGACAAACAATCATAGTAGGTCCTAATCCTCTGAATCTGCAATTAAGAAGTCATAAACCTACGGGAAGATCATAAACCTTCGGGAGGAAAGGTTTTTACCTTCCGCCGTCGGACAGTAATTCGCTAGAATCTAAACCAGCAAGAAAGGCAATCACTTGTACGGTTTTTCCTAATCCCATTTCATCCCCGAGCAATCCACCTAAGCTGCGAGAATGGAGCTCCCATAACCATTGTACCGAGACTTTTTGGTACCTTTTTAAGATTTTAAAATTAGCTTCGTCGAAAACCAGTAATAAATCATGCAATATAGTTTCATTCGTACTTATATAGCCTTTTCCATATAGACTGTGGAACTTTAAATAAATTATCTATTTTATGGTATAATTCGTCCTTAGGAAAACCATGTTCTTCCACTCTTTGTCTATACATTGCTTCATCTCCATCATCCAAAACTGAAAACCGTATTAATAAATATGATTCGTTATTAATATGTTACAATGATAATATCTACCTCGATTTGTATGAACGAATTTTGTAGAATATTTTCTTTTTTTAGCTGCTGGTCCTTCTTCTTCTATAACATAAAAAGCGTTTTATTCTTAAATAAGTAGAGCTCATATATATTCAATTTTGATGGCAAAACTAACCAGAATCATTTTCTTCATCACTTGGTGCGTATTCACTCCCCGAGTCACTTCCTGCATTTGCAGACTTAATAGTTTCGATTAACAGTCCTTTAGTATTGTCTTTGGCGCTATCGCAAACATTTAATGTACTTCTCGTATGTCTTGTCTGAGCATTCAAATTATCAACTTCATCAAGTTTTGCATCTCCTGTTTCATCTTTATTTTTTAGCGCTTCATGTCCTAAGACTGTTTTTCTTTTACTAGCTTTAGGTTTTGTTTTCTCTATTGGTTTATATTCTTTAGGCAATTTTGCCTTCTTAATTGAAGTTGTATGATCATTATGATGTTTAGCTGCCTTAGAGGAGTCTTTTAATTGCTTCCTTTGTTTAGCTAGTTCAGCTTGCTGCTTAAGATATTTTTCTAGATCGAGTAAATGAGAAGTTTTATTAAATGTCCTGAAAAAATAGATATTTAAATCAGTTTTTATTACTTTTTCATAATAACTTTATCAGCAATATATACCCTGTGGTTCTTAATGAATCAGTCTTTTGTTCAATTGCTTGGAATGGAGTAATCTCTCCAGTTGAAACCTGTTTCTCTATTTCTTGCTGACTTGAACAGTCGTTGGCATCATTTAGTGTACCAGTACTTTGTTTATTTGGATTACTTTTACTTTGGGCATTTGCCTTCACAAGCTCTTCAATTTCCTTCGATGCCTCACAAAAAATACTATCTTCACTTCTTACAGACAAGACCTAATAATGTTTTATTTTTTGTAAAGCAAATATTTTTGTTCATGCATGAGACAGTGTTTAAAATAAAAGATTAAATAGTCTAACCTTCTCGGATAAATTTTCGTCGACAATGTCGTTGACGGTTTCATTATCATTATCAATATCTTGGTCCTCATGGTCATGCTCCATTATTACGATAATTAAATGAGACGTTCACTTCACGTGTATTAATTAAATATGTGAATGATAAATAATGACGCTGGGAAACAAGGGAATACAACATTTTCAAACTACATTTTAATGATTTCTATATCACTACTTTCAATTACATTAAGTACATTTCTAAAACGTTTAGAACAAATTCCGCAATAACGAGAACTGTCATTGAAGTTGCGAGATATTATTCAACACGTAAACACGCGTTAGCGGCATCAAATCTAATTCCTCTTGAATATTGTCAGATGGTAGCACCACGACCGTTTTCTTCGAATTTTAACGTCTGTTCGGTAATGTATCTTATTCTCATATCAAGATCAGGATGTTGGAAGAAGTGCAACAAATCGTTAGATTTTTATATTATTTCATAAAATGTAACGACAAGTGGCTAACATTTGTGTCAAAAGTGAAAAGAAAATCGAACTTCTTGAGATTGGCAGGAATCGTGTTTATAAGAATATGTGGCTTAGGAGAGAAAGATATTAGTACAAGTCGTCAGTTTTTAATTTTATTTAATAAAATTTCACCACAGGTAGCTAACATATGAGCCAATTACAAAAATACT